>NC_069501.1:577877795-578100295 GCF_027579735.1 Bombina bombina | reverse complement strand
TACTCGATCCTTTAACATACATACGGCTAGATTTGGAGTTTGGCGGTAAAAGGGCTGTTAACGCTCCGCGGGTTTTTTTCTGGCCGCACCATAAATTTAACTCTGGTATCGAGAGTTCAAACAAATGCTGCGTTAGGCTCCAAAAAAGGAGCGTAGAGCATATTTACCGCAAATGCAACTCTCGATACCAGAGTTGCTAACGGACGCGGCCGGCATCAAAAACGTGCTCGTGCACGATTCTCCCATAGGAAACAATGGGGCTGTTTGAGCTGAAAAGAAACCTAACACCTGCAAAAAAGCAGCGTTCAGCTCCTAACGCAGCCCCATTGTTTCCTATGGGGAAACACTTCCTACGTCTGCACCTAACACTCTAACATGTACCCCGAGTCTAAACACCCCTAACCTTACACTTATTAACCCCTAATCTGCCGCCCCCGCTATCGCTGACCCCTGCATTACACTTTTAACCCCTAATCTGCCGCTCCGTAAACCGCCGCCACCTATGTTATCCCTATGTACCCCTAATCTGCTGCCCTAACATCGCCGACCCCTATGTTATATTTATTAACCCCTAATCTGCCCCCCACAACGTCGCCGACACCTACCTACACTTATTAACCCCTAATCTGCCGAGCGGACCTGAGCGCTACTATAATAAAGTTATTAACCCCTAATCCGCCTCACTAACCCTATCATAAATAGTATTAACCCCTAATCTGCCCTCCCTAACATCGCCGACACCTACCTTCAATTATTAACCCCTAATCTGCCGACCGGAGCTCACCGCTATTCTAATAAATGTATTAACCCCTAAAGCTAAGTCTAACCCTAACACTAACACCCCCCTAAGTTAAATATAATTTTTATCTAACGAAATAAATTAACTCTTATTAAATAAATGATTCCTATTTAAAGCTAAATACTTACCTGTAAAATAAATCCTAATATAGCTACAATATAAATTACATTTATATTATAGCTATTTTAGGATTAATATTTATTTTACAGGCAACTTTGTAATTATTTTAACCAGGTACAATAGCTATTAAATAGTTAAGAACTATTTAATAGTTACCTAGTTAAAATAATTACAAATTTACCTGTAAAATAAATCCTAACCTAAGATATAATTAAACCTAACACTACCCTATCAATAAAATAATTAAATAAACTACCTACAATTACCTACAATTAACCTAACACTACACTATCAATAAATTAATTAAACACAATTGCTACAAATAAATACAATTAAATAAACTATCTAAAGTACAAAAAATAAAAAAGAACTAAGTTACAGAAAATAAAAAAATATTTACAAACATAAGAAAAATATTACAACAATTTTAAACTAATTACACCTACTCTAAGCCCCCTAATAAAATAACAAAGACCCCCAAAATAAAAAATTCCCTACCCTATTCTAAAATACAAAAATTACAAGCTCTTTTACCTTACCAGCCCTGAACAGGGCCCTTTGCGGGGCATGCCCCAAGAATTTCAGCTCTTTTGCCTGTAAAAAAAAAACATACAATACCCCCCCCCAACATTACAACCCACCACCCACATACCCCTAATCTAACCCAAACCCCCTTAAATAAACCTAACACTAATCCCCTGAAGATCTTCCTACCTTGTCTTCACCATCCAGGTATCACCGATCCGTCCTGGCTCCAAGATCTTCATCCAACCCAAGCGGGGGTTGGCGATCCATAATCCGGTGCTCCAAAGTCTTCCTCCTATCCGGCAAGAAGAGGACATCCGGACCGGCAAACATCTTCTCCAAGCGGCATCTTCTATGTTCTTCCATCCGATGACGACCGGCTCCATCTTGAAGACCTCCAGCGCGGATCCATCCTCTTCTTCCGACGACTAGACGACGAATGACGGTTCCTTTAAGGGACGTCATCCAAGATGGCGTCCCTCGAATTCCGATTGGCTGATAGGATTCTATCAGCCAATCGGAATTAAGGTAGGAATATTCTGATTGGCTGATGGAATCAGCCAATCAGAATCAAGTTCAATCCGATTGGCTGATCCAATCAGCCAATCAGATTGAGCTCGCATTCTATTGGCTGATCGGAACAGCCAATAGAATGCGAGCTCAATCTGATTGGCTGATTGGATCAGCCAATCGGATTGAACTTGATTCTGATTGGCTGATTCCATCAGCCAATCAGAAAATTCCTACCTTAATTCCGATTGGCTGATAGAATCCTATCAGCCAATCGGAATTCGAGGGACGCCATCTTGGATGACGTCCCTTAAAGGAACCGTCATTCGTCGTCTAGTCGTCGGAAGAAGAGGATGGATCCGCGCTGGAGGTCTTCAAGATGGAGCCGGTCGTCATCGGATGGAAGAACATAGAAGATGCCGCTTGGAGAAGATGTTTGCCGGTCCGGATGTCCTCTTCTTGCCGGATAGGAGGAAGACTTTGGAGCACCGGATTATGGATCGCCAACCCCCGCTTGGGTTGGATGAAGATCTTGGAGCCAGGACGGATCGGTGATACCTGGATGGTGAAGACAAGGTAGGAAGATCTTCAGGGGATTAGTGTTAGGTTTATTTAAGGGGGTTTGGGTTAGATTAGGGGTATGTGGGTGGTGGGTTGTAATGTTGGGGGGGGGTATTGTATGTTTTTTTTTACAGGCAAAAGAGCTGAAATTCTTGGGGCATGCCCCGCAAAGGGCCCTGTTCAGGGCTGGTAAGGTAAAAGAGCTTGTAATTTTTGTATTTTAGAATAGGGTAGGGAATTTTTTATTTTGGGGGTCTTTGTTATTTTATTAGGGGGCTTAGAGTAGGTGTAATTAGTTTAAAATTGTTGTAATATTTTTCTTATGTTTGTAAATATTTTTTTATTTTCTGTAACTTAGTTCTTTTTTATTTTTTGTACTTTAGATAGTTTATTTAATTGTATTTATTTGTAGCAATTGTGTTTAATTAATTTATTGATAGTGTAGTGTTAGGTTAATTGTAGGTAATTGTAGGTAGTTTATTTAATTATTTTATTGATAGGGTAGTGTTAGGTTTAATTATATCTTAGGTTAGGATTTATTTTACAGGTAAATTTGTAATTATTTTAACTAGGTAACTATTAAATAGTTCTTAACTATTTAATAGCTATTGTACCTGGTTAAAATAATTACAAAGTTGCCTGTAAAATAAATATTAATCCTAAAATAGCTATAATATAAATGTAATTTATATTGTAGCTATATTAGGATTTATTTTACAGGTAAGTATTTAGCTTTAAATAGGAATCATTTATTTAATAAGAGTTAATTTATTTCGTTAGATAAAAATTATATTTAACTTAGGGGGGTGTTAGTGTTAGGGTTAGACTTAGCTTTAGGGGTTAATACATTTATTTGAATAGCGGTGAGCTCCGGTCGGCAGATTAGGGGTTAATAATTGAAGGTAGGTGTCGGCGATGTTAGGGAGGGCAGATTAGGGGTTAATACTATTTATGATAGGGTTAGTGAGGCGGATTAGGGGTTAATAACTTTATTATAGTAGCGCTCAGGTCCGCTCGGCAGATTAGGGGTTAATAAGTGTAGGTAGGTGTCGGCGACGTTGTGGGGGGCAGATTAGGGGTTAATAAATATAACATAGGGGTCGGCGATGTTAGGGGCAGCAGATTAGGGGTACATAGGGATAACGTAGGTGGCGGCGATTTGCGGTCGGAAGATTAGGGGTTAATTATTTTAAGTAGCTTGCGGCGACGTTGTGGGGGGCAAGTTAGGGGTTAATAAATATAATATAGGGGTCGGCGGGGTTAGGGGCAGCAGATTAGGGGTACATAAGTATAACGTAGGTGGCGGTCGGCAGATTAGGGGTTAAAAATTTTAATCGAGTGGCGGCGATGTGGGGGGACCTCGGTTTAGGGGTACATAGGTAGTTTATGGGTGTTAGTGTACTTTAGGGTACAGTAGTTAAGAGCTTTATAAACCGGCGTTAGCCAGAAAGCTCTTAACTCCTGCTTTTTTCAGGCGGCTGGAATCTTGTCGTTAGAGCTCTAACGCTCACTGCAGAAACGACTCTAAATACCGGCGTTAGAAAGATCCCATTGAAAAGATAGGCTACGCAAATGGCGTAGGGGGATCTGCGGTATGGAAAAGTCGTGGCTGAAAAGTGAGCGTTAGACCCTTTAATCACTGACTCCAAATACCAGCGGGCGGCCAAAACCAGCGTTAGGAGCCTCTAACGCTGGTTTTGACGGCTACCGCCGAACTCTAAATCTAGGCCTTATTGTTTATTGCAAATTTTCTTGCAAATTTTACGTATCACCAAATAAACTATGTATCTAGTAGAGCAATCAAATTTATGTTTTATTTAAAAGTAAGTGGTATCACTAGTAAAGTGCTCTGTTTTTGATCAGAGCTTAATCATGGGAGAGGTTGTTTTGCATGGAAGTGCTTAAATTGGTTTTTACATTTAGATATTTTTTATGTGTATATATATATATTTCTTTTAGCTTTGTTTTATTTTAAAAGATGTACACCTGAGCTGTAGCAGCAAGCCTTGAATTCCAGGAGCCGTATCTGTACTGTGATTAAGAAGCTTGACAAAGGAGAAATCCGAAACGCGTTGCTGTTTTTGAGCCTATGCGGCTACCGTAGTCTGTAAGATCAGACACATTATACCTGTGCCAGTTTCAAACCGCGATACTGCGGACATTTGGCGGGTTCCGTTTGCACACCGCAGAGAATCGGCATCGGTCTGTCGTGCAAAGCAGATCCATACTTTCTGAATTGTAAGTTTGGATATATTTTATGCAATTTACGTGTATAGCACTAAGAAAAGTCTGTGTTTGCATCTGATTACAGCAGATTTGGAGAAAAATCTTGTTTAAAAGACTGTTCTGACTTTCCGGCTTGTATCCGACTTCTAAAGAGGATTTTTTTGCTTTTTGTGGAATCTATAAGTCTTGGCTTTTACCTGAGTATCAGTTTTCATTTTATTTGTATTTGTGTTTGTTCGTGAACTTTCAATTGTTATGTGTATTGTGCTTGATAATTAAATTGTACACTTCTTTTTACACTGCATTTATTTAGAATTGCTTTATATGAATTTATCGATTTAATCTTTTTTATATCCAATTTTTAAACTGTAAACTTCTTGACAATGTTGCGCACAGTGGACACAGGAACATTAAGATCTCAATACTCAGACAATTCTTTGTTGCTCTTTCTTTCCTCCATGCTCAGTGTGGCACACAAAAACACACACTAGAAAGGTTGAGTCAATTTTTCACCATTTTAACTGGTTGCCGGTGTGATTTCTATATTGTCAGCAACTGTTAATTGATACAGGGGAGTTTAATTACAAATTACAGGAGCATCACAAACTTGGAATGCAATTATTTCTTACAGTTTTGAGAAGGTGCCAATAATTTTGTCCAGTCCATTTTTGGAGTTTTGCATGGAATGTGTCAGATTTGGCTTTTTTCTCTCTATTTTTTTGTGTCATACCAATACAAACAAAAAAAATAAACATGAGAATGCCTAAACACTTTGTGCAAAGTGGTGCATTATCTGGCAGAAATGCAGGGGTGCCAATATTTTTGGCCATGACTGTATCTACCATTATTAGGTGTGCTTATTGTAAAAAAAACAAAGTACCTTCTCCATCTCATCTATGTAGCTCATGTTTAGATTTTTTAATGCAATAAGACCAATCTTATGCTGTTTCTTTGGGTACTAATGCACCTACTGTTTGTTCATTACAGGAAAATGCTGATTTGGTGTCACCTACTGTGAGAAATGTTATCAAGGCTGTAGTTTCTTAGGCACTGGCTGCTCTCCCATCCTCAAACAAGTGTAGAAGATCAGTTCAGATTTTACCTTCTACAAGTGCCATATGCCCTGAGACCAGAGATACTGTAAACATTATGTCTTCAAATGGTGAAGATTCCTCTGGGGATGAGGACTCCTCATCTGCTGTTTAATCTGATATTTCCTCTTTTTTGTTTAAAGTTGAACATATTTGTTCTCTTTTTAAGGAGGTCTTAATTACTTAATTACTATGGGGAGAAGATATCCAAAGTCCTGAAGAACAATTTGCTTTTAACTTGAAAGACGATCTAACCTGTGCGCATGTTATAAGTTTACTTCTGGTTGTATTTCTGTGTGATCAAAACCACTAAATAGCGTGCCACTTGTAATATGGTTATTAGTTTGTTTTTTTAATATCAATACAAATAGAAATTTAGTATCTATCTCATAGTCATTCACCTCTAAACTCATAGAACAAGCTCCACTGTAAAGGATACCAAAATCGCAAAAACACCTTCAAAACATTACAAAACAAATTAATTACAGGGAAAAATAAACTTCCCTCTATAAAACAGTCCATGCCAACATATGAAAAATACATTTGAAAACAGTTAAAATGAAATAGAAGAAAAATGAGAGAACCAGGTATAGTAAGACACAACTGCAAAGCGATAGACTCTTTTATAAATTCTGCATGCTGGGTTAAGTGTAGACAAAAAATCCTGACCATCATGTCCTTTGTGTCCGCAGGAATGTCATGACATTTTGTTCTATCCAAAGATACTACTTTACCATAGTAAAACAGACATGAGAATGTTTTACAGTCATTAACATTTACACAAAGTATTTTACAGCTTTATTTCTGAAGTGTTGCGGTTGCATAATTTTCACTCTAGCATTTGATGTGTGTGCTTTCCACTTCCCAAAAAGCAGCAGTCCCCAAACAGCTGCTTCTTACTTTCTCCACCAAGTGGATGTAAATCACCCTGAACAAGTTAATTTGGGGTAACTGATGGGTCCTTCCCTCGTGCGATTGGTGGAATTTCACACTCAAGTGAGTGTGTCATGATACATAGGGAGAGCAGACATACTGTTTCCATTGCCCATTCCACGCAAAAGCTGGGTGGACAAGTTCCCAAGTCAGGAACCTTGTACAGACCCAGCTTAGTACATGAAGCCCAATATGGCGTCAGTAAGAATAATTTTGTAAAACAGCTATATGAAATGATATCAATGTATATTTCATAGTTCCTTCTGCTAATATGCTATTTTTTCTTTTTTGGGTTTTTATAACAGTATGAAAAGGTATCCATTTCACTTTATTTGAGGGAAGTCATGACATCTACACTATGAGCAGTACCGAGAACTGTTAGCTTTCATGCTCAATAATCCTTATATGGACATACTGTTTTTGTACTCCAATAAGGAACCCTATTGATAATTGTTCTCATGTTTATCTCACCTAAGATTTTGTTGTAACAGGTTACTTTTGTAGTGTGAACATGTGCTCCTTTTATGACATAGGATGCTTTATTGTTAACTTTTCAGTTTTTTTATTTTTTATTTTCATCTTATCCATGCTATATTTGTATTAAAAAAGTCAGTAAGTGAATAACCCCAAAAAGCTAAAGGCTAAGTAATGTTTGATTAAATAGAAGCTACAAGTGTACGATTGGTTTGGTCACATGCTTTTTAACTGCTTTCATATGCAACATTTCTGTTTTAAGCTGTGATTTATGTTCATTGCTAATTTTTTTAATACATTGGCTTATATTCAAACTATGAATAAATAACATGCTGACATGTTTGACCTAGTTATAGTAAAATTCATTACAAATTGATTGATTGCATGCAAATTGTAACATTACTTTCTTTAAATACTGTTTATACATGCTGATATATGCCTGAATTAAAAAAAACTGATGAATTATTACAGCAACTTATTGTGAATGTTTAATATATACTTTGTTTTATTTTTGTTTTTCCTTTTATGCAGTAAATCAGGAGGAGTAACAGTCATCCCTTTTAGCAAAGTGCTCATGGCTTGGGAATAATTAAAAGAAGATGACATTTTTTTTTCTTCAATTAACAATAAATGATGAATTTCTGTCAATACATTGGAAAAGAGGAAGTTTCAACATACCACTTCTTAATGCATATTTACAAAGTTTACTATAGCTAGAGAAAAAAGTATAAACTGTATACAAATGTAAAGGCTTAAAAGGACATTAAACTGTAGTTATAGGCTGTTTGGAATGCACATTACTTCTACATGCTTGTAAATAAATGCAAAAATATTTTAAAAATGATCGATGTAAGGCTAAAAAAAATATCAGTATATTTTGTTAGAAACCTTTTCTTTTAGAAGTTGGCTATGTCCACTCAAGGAGGGATACAGTAGTTTCACAGTTTGATTGACACATTGTATCCCTCTTTCTCATGAACCAGCAATTAGCTTCAAATGCGGACCCCTCTCTTTCTCGCACAACCTCTATTTCCTGTTCATGACAAGAACTGTTTTTAAGAGCAATGAAGATACTAGGTAGTGAATAATATTTTAGTTATAAGTCCATTTAAGTTCCATAAATAGCAGTGTAATTGTAGGATGAAGAAAAGTTTAATACATATTTATATCTCCAAAATAAACTTACTGGATATCATGCCATTTGAAAAATGATTTATACCATAACCCTTACTACTGTAAATTTAAATGATGCTGTCATATATCATTATACACCTTCCATTAAGCCGATAAAAGGTCAGGTTACTCGCAAGTGATATTGGGTTTATCGCAGCTGTTTGTGCACGTCGGATGTAACATTTGTATTACAAGTTGAAAGTAAACGCAGTCGTTTAAATGTGTTTTCGGATATCGCAAACTCAGAGCTCTGGATAACTGTTTTGCAAAACAAAAAAGGGTTCACAAAAACCGTCAAAAATACATTTAAAAGTACAGTTACACTCATAATAACACCATCTAATAAAAATTATTTTAAAAAAAATTGCACAAAAAAAAGTTACAAATGCTCAAAGATATGAGGTCTCAGGTGTTAGAAAAAAAAAAGGCAGGCATAGGGCTTTGACATTAAGATATACACATATACATGTCTAAATATGTATATGTATGTAAAAAACCCTTTTTTGCTCCATTGAAATCTATGGGGGGAATACGTTAACGCGGCCGCGATATTCTAACATTGTACATTTGTGTGCATTGGGTTATTGCAAAAATGTTTTACTTTTGACTTGTAATATGAGCGCTTACTGACGTATGCAAAAAGCTTACTTCTAGCAGAGTTAGCGTCAAGAGGAAGCATTAAATACCGCTTCACTTGTAATCTGGCCCAAAATGATTATGTAATAAAGATGTCTTGGTTAATTAAATACATATTAATGGTTCTAAAACACAAAACATAATTTAAGTATTTGCACATAAACACACACGTCTACAGTTCTGAAATTGGAAGCAGGCCATAAAATGTGTTTGTATTACAAATACCAAGAATACTACTGCATACATAAAACACATTATATTTTAGTGACCTAGCATGAAACATGTTTTTTTAATGATCTTGCCATGAGTTAAATTAATAACATACAATGCCTTTTTTAGGTGTAACAACTAATCAACTGTATTGAAAGTATGGCATCTAACATTTAAATTTTAGGATGGTCAGACTTACGTGACGTTGTAAAAAGCACAGAATAAACATCTCACATTTTTGGATTATTATATTTTTAAGTCTCTTTTTTTTCTTCTTACAACAGCCTGAACCATTTTTTGTTGCTTCTTATTTCATTTTGACAAGCAACACACAGTTGACCTTTACTGTATATTTATACAGAATGTGCCATTTAGAAGTATTGAGAAATCTGTTTTTAATATCTATCAGGCCACTAGTGTTAGACAATTCAGAAGAATGATGTATTACATTTTAAAGCATCAGAGCATGTTTTGAGTAATGTATGTTCTGCTCAGAAGCTGATAGTGATGTTTAGAGACTCCACAGTGATCACACACCTTTGTCTGGTGATAAATGAATGGCTGACACATAGTGCCTCCATTTCGAAACTGCAAAATAATAGATTTGATTCTTTCCTGAGATATTAAACAGACTTTAAAGGGCCAGTAAATACAAACGATTTGCATCATCAGCAATTACATGATAAACAATGCAATAGCACTTAGGGATCAATTTATTAAACCCCGGGCGGACATGATTTGATATCGGCTGCTAGCAGGGGTGTCAACCAGCCTGTCGTATAGGATCGGGCGGATTGCAGACCGCAGTCTCAGAGGCAGCGGACCAGTTATGAAGCAGCGGTCTTAAGACCGCTGCTTCATACCTGCTGTTTCTGGTGAGCCTGAAGGCTCACACAGAAACAGGGGCATAGAGCTCCATAATTCAGCACCTTAGACTTGCAGGGACAGTATTGCTAAAATTACATGCTCTAATGATTTAAATAATGTACATTTTGCTCTATGTGTCCCTTTAAGATTATTTAAAGGTAGGTGAACAATTCAAAGATAGCTGAAAAAGCAAGTAGCATGATTGACATGATATATGAAAAGGTATTAGTAGCAGAACTGACACATAATACTATGGGACAGTGTGGCAACTTATTTGATCTCTGTTCTCTAGATGACACTTTGGTTCAGTTAAAGGGACAGTCAACACCAGAATTTTTGTTGTTTTAAAAGATAGATAATCACTTTATTACCCATTCCCCAGTTTTGCACAGCCACCACGGTTATATTAATATACCTTTTAGCTCTGTGATTAACCTGTATCTAAACATCTTCTGACAGCCCCCTGATCACATGACATTTTTTATTATTTATTGACTTTCATTTTAGCCAATTAGTGCAGTGTCTGCCACAATTCACAGGCGTGCTCACAATGTTATCTATATGGTTTACAGGAACTAGCTCTCCCCTGCTGTGAAAAGCAAATACAAAAGCATGTGATTAGAGGCGGCCTTCAAGGGCTTAGAAATGATCATATGAGCCTTCCTGGGTTTAGCTTTCAACTAAGAATACCAAGAGAACAAAGCAAAATTGGTGATAAAAGTAAATTGGAAAGTTGTTTAAAATTACATGCCTTATTTGAAACATGAAAGTTTTTTTTGGACTTGACTGTCCCTTTAAATTACACTATAAAACTGAAAATGACAATTTTTCCAAATTCCTAAGTAATCTGGTAAATTTTCTTTTGTTAATGTCAGTGTTGTTCTGCCACATTAAAATGCTAAAATGTTAAGGAAATAGCTTTACAAAAACTAGATACCATAAAATGTGTTAAATAAGCTTCTATATATTAAAGGGACATTAAACACTTTGAGATGGCAATATAAAATGATAAATAATATATATAAAACGAAGTCTGCAACATCCTTTCATTATTTATTCTGTCCTTTTTTCCTGTAACTCCATTCTGAATAGTGAGCTTTTTAGTTCCTGTTAGAAATGGAAGTGCAGAACATTGTTATATTTCACACAGCCATTGGCTGCACACTCTAGTGACCTATTTATAACTGTCCCTAATTGGCCACAGCAGAGAAGGTAACCTTAGTTGCAACATGACAGCTCGCATTGTTTTATAACCACTAAAACTTTAAAAAATACACCCACATGTTATTCTCACACTAATCTTTCATTTTCATGTATAATTCTACCTAGTGCTTAATGTCCCATTAAGAAATTTCTACAGTTGTTTATCTAAAAACACCACCATTGCAATAGAAAAAGTAACTTTGCAATATATTTAATTGGATTTTTATATTATTAAAATTGATAAATGACACTGTTAACACAAAGGTTTATTTGCTATCTAATAATACTTGAATTTCAAAAAGCTCTTCAATCATATTCTCAAAAATATTGAGGTTAGAAGAATATGTTACAGAAAAATAATCTTTCATTATGACTCAGATATAAATGATAAAAAGGAAGAACCTGTCAATTTCCTCCAGTGATCGCACTTGCAACATCATCAGATATACAAATGAACGCGCTTAATGAAATATCCGTCAAACTTGGCAGGTCTGTAGTGGCAGTATCAGGGATATAAGCAGAAATAATAGGGGTTACCCTACACCGCTCTCATATAATAAAACCTTCCTAGTATATTGTCTTATTTTGGACATCTCTAAAATCACACAAACAAACAAGAAAAGTGGTCAAAGGAAGAATTATAAAGTGGTGCATGGTCTAAAGATAAAAGGTACAAGATATTACTTTACAACCTTAATACCTTTTCTATCTGGACTTTCAGCGAAAAACTTGCATAGAGTACCATAGAATTTTTAACATATTTACTATCATTTCATTTAAGGTAAACGAAATATATAAAAAGATTAATTATCGCATGCCACAAGAACCTTTAGTTTTTGAACGGTAGAAAAACAAATCTCAAATTTTTTTCATTGTCATCCTCTGATTCAGCTAAGGCCAAATATATATGTTTTATCATTTTTGATAAATTTAATGTCTTTTTCTGCAGCTATGTCTAAAATCATGCAATGTGGGGTAACTCTTATTTGGTATGGTAAAACTGCTCAAATTCTCAAAATTGACCCCCAAGTATATTTCATGCCAACATTCAGTCACAAAATGAGGCCATATAAAAAGAAATCATGGACTTTTTAAACAAACCTTTAGTTTCTCACTGATATTATTTGCACGCAATTGGGTCAATTTATCAAGGCTACAACTGTGAATATGCTGTAATTCTGTTTCAAATCAAGTGCAAAATTGATATGCCAAAGTTAACAATGCGTTAACATAGTAAAATGTAGAACAGTTTGCGACCAAATAAAAATTTATAAAAAAAATTGGTACGCTCACGTTTCATTTGACGCAGCAAACCTGATTTTTAATCTGCCAACTTTGAGTATGCAAATGCCATTATTTTTACAAAATAGCTGGGATGCCCAACATATTGGGAGCTATTGATTGAGCTGTTGTTCGTTTCTGGTAGAGCACTTCTCTCTTCGTATTCAAATTAAAATTACCCTGGGGAATTCTCCATATGGTTGATGGGGGAAACCAGACGTGGACCCAGTGTGCTTAGAGGAATGTGGCTGCACCTCACTGTCAAGGCCCATAGAAGGCCAAAACAATCATCTGAGGTTGTCATGTTCTTTGTTCAGGGGATAATTGCCGGGTATTTCGGGGCTGGACTGACCTTACTTGACGGGATCAGCCTGATATGCTTCAGGAAATTTTTCTTCTGTGAAAAGCACGCTGGTCTAAAAGAGGCTGCTTCAGGGTGGTAGATCATAATAGAACTAGCTGATGAGCTGTTGTTCATTCCTGATAGAGCGCTTCTCTCTTCATATGCAAATTAAAATTACCCTGGGAAAGTCTCCCTATGGGTGATGGGGGAAACAGACGTGGACTCATTGCCCAGTGTGCTTAGAGGAATGCAGCTGCACCTCACCGATGAGGCCCATAGGAAGCCAAAACGATCGTCTGCGGTTGTCATGTTCCTTGTTCAGAGGAAAATTGCCTGGTATTTTGGGGATGGACTGAGCTTACTTGGCAGGATCAGACTGAAATACTTCAGGAAAGTTTTCCTCTGTGAAAAGGACACTGGTCTAAAAGAGGCTGCTCCTGGGTGGTAAATTGCCATAGAACTAGCTGATGAGCTGTTGTTCGTTCCTGGTAGAGTGCTTCTCTCTTCGTATGCCCAACATATTGGGCGCTATTGATTGTACCCATGTATCTGGGTAGCCTCCAAAACCAAGAGAGGAGGTATATTGTGCCAGGAGGCAAAATCATTCCTTCAACATACAAGTAATATGTGATACCAACTTAAAAATTATGAGTGTACAGTTAGGATTTCGAGGATCAATCCATGACTCTTGTATTCTAAGATATTTGGCTATTTATGACAAGTTCAAGGAGGGAGAAATGCCAGTGGGTATTATTCTAGGCAAATGTCTCATAAATATTTATATATTATTACATTTATCAATTTGCTAATATAAATGTTATATTTATTGCATGCAGGAAATTCTGGCTATACATGCTTTTAATGGTTGTTCACACCAGCCAACAATCTTTCATCTGGTGAAGAATTACAGTATAATAAAGCACAAAAATCTGCCATTGAGCGAACATTTGGAGTTTTAAAGAGTAGATTCCGGTGTTTACATTACTCAGGTGGAATCATGCAATATGTCCCAGAGAACGTTGCTAAGATATTTTAATTTGCTGTATGCTGCACAATATAACAATTAGCATACCACATTTTGAAAATTAGATTTTAGATTTAACAGAGTATGAAGATAATGACTTAGTACCCAAAGAACCAAATGATGCAAGGGGGTTCCAAGCTAGAGCTGAGGATATTCAGGCAGTATTTGGACATTAAACATTAACATGTGCACTTTTTTCTGCTGCAGAGTTTTCTGGATATTATGTTATAAATAAAATATTTAATTTAAACTTATACAAAACATTTTTTATTGTGTGTCTAAAAATTTTAACGTAAAAACTATAAACATACACCTAGATTACGAGTTTTGCGTTAAAGGCTGTGCGGTGCTAACGAGCAGTTTATGCTCACCGCTCACTTACAGACAGCGCTGGTATTAGGGGTTTTTACAACCCAGACAAGAAGTGAGCGTTGAGCAAAATTTTGCTCCTTACCGCACTCCAATACCAGCGCTGCTTACGTATTGGTGAGCTGGTGTAACATGCTCGTGCACGATTTCACCATAAGAATCAACGGGGAGAGCCGGCTGAAAAAAAGTCTAATACCTGCAAAAAAGCAGCGTAAAGCTCCTTAACGCAGCCCCATTGATTCCTATGGGGAAATACATTTCATGTCTACACCTAACACCCTAACATGAACCCTGAGTCTAAACACCCCTAATCTTACACTTATTAACCCCTAATCTGCCGCCCCCAACATCGCCACAACCTACATTATATTATTAACCCCTAATCTGCCGCTCTAGACACCGCCGCCACCTACATTATACTTATGAACCCCTAATCTGCTGCCCCCAACATCGCCAACACCTACATTATATTTATTAACCCCTAATCTGCCACCCCAATGTCGCCGCAACCTACCTACACTTATTAATCCCTAATCTGCTGCCCCCAACGTCGCCGCCACTATAATAAACATATTAACCCCTAAACTGCCATACTCCCGCCTCGCAAACATTAGTTAAATATTATTAACCCCTAATCTGCCGGCCCTAACATCGACGCCACCTACCTACATTTATTAACCCCTAATATGCCACCCACAACGTCGCCGCCACTATATTAAAGTTATTAACCCCTAAACCTAAGTCTAACTCTAAACCTAACACCCCCAACTTAAATATAATTAAAAGACTAACTAAATTATTCCTTTTTAAAACAAAATACTTACCTATAAAATAAACCCTAAGATAGCTACAATATAACTAATAGTTACATTGTATCTATCTAGGGTTTATTTTTATTTTACACAAAAGTATGTATTTATTTTAACTAGGTAGAATAGTTACTAAATAGTTAATAACGATTTACTAACTACCTAGCTAATTAAATAAAATGATCTAAAGTACAAAAAAACCAAAACACTAAATTATAGAAAATAATAAACAAATTACAAGATTTTTAAACTAATTACACCTAATCTAATCCCCCTAACAAAATAAAAAAGCCCCCCAAAATAAAAAAAAGCCCTACCCTACACTAAATTACAAATAGCCCTTAAAAGGGCCTTTTGCAGGGCATTGCCCCAAAGTAATCAGCTCTCTTACCTGTAAAAAAAATTACAAATCCCCCTCAACATTAAAACCCACCACCCACACAACCAACCCTACTCTAAAACCCAGGCAATACCCCCTTAAAAAAACCTAACACTAACCCCTTGAAGATCACCTTACCGGGAGAAGTCTTCACCCAACCGGGCCGAAGTCCTCAACGAAGCCGGGAGAAGTCTTCATCCAAGCCGGGCAAAGTGGTCCTCCAGACGGGCAGAAGTCTTAATCCAGACGGCATCTTCTATCTTCATCCATCCGGCGCGGAGCGGGTCCATCTTCAAGACATCCGACGCGGAGCATCCTCTTCAATCGACGGCTAACACAGAATGAAGGTACCTTTAAGTGACGCCATCCAAGATGGCGTCCCTTCAATTCCGATTGGCTGATAGAATTCTATCAGCCAATCGGAATTAAGGTAGAAAAAATCCTATTGGCTGATGTTCAAACTATATTAGTTCATGTTGGTCATCCTTGTATTACCTACCGAAATTAACCATTTCCTGCATGGCTGCTTCCTCATGTACTTCAAAACCTGTCTGACGTAGGTTTTTACTTTCTTCCTCACATTGCTATAAAACAGGGGGAATTGTAGGAGTAGCAGAGATATTTTTATCATGGGTTTGAACTTTTTGTTCCTCACACTGCTCATACATGAATCTGCCAAGTATATCTTTGGATATAAATATAAATAAAGTACCATGAACCTCTCTTAGAGTGAGTGAGATCTCCTGCGAGCTGCATTGTGCATGTTCAGTATCTAAAATAAATAAAAGATTATTTTAAAACACATTGGGCTAGATTACAAGTGGAGTGCTAATTTATTGCGCACCCGTAAAGGGGCGTTGAGTAAATAGCCAGCCATTACAAGTGGCTGGCTAATGCTACCGCAAGCTCGTGGCAGTAATTAGCGCTCTGAAATTTAACCAGAGATCAGATCCATGGGTAATTTTCAAAATGTGCCCCAATTGCCCCCAAATTTAAGTGTAAGGTTGTTTTTTTGTAAAAGTAGTATTTTTTTTAAAATTAAAAGTAACTGCACATAACAGTTGCTAGGGGTTAAAGTGAGTGGGTGTGGGGTGTTGCGGTCCATGGGGACTGTGTGTTCCCTGTAAATATATATGTATATGCTTATATACATATATATTTATGTGTTAAAGGGACAGTCTAGTCAAAATTAAACTTTCATGATTCAGATAGGGCATGTAATTTTAAACAACTTTCCAATTTACTTCTATTATCTAATTTGCTCAATTCTTTAGATATCCTTTGTTGAAGAAATAGCAATGCACATGTGTGAGCCAATCACACAATGCCTCTATGTGCAGCAACCAATCAGCAGCTACTGAGCATATCTAGATATGCTTTTCAGCAAGTGATATCAAGAGAATGAAGCACATTAGATAATAGAAGTAAATTAGAAAGTTGCTTAAAATGACATGCTCTTTCTAAATCACGAAAGAAAAAATTTGGGTTTCATGTCCCTTTAATATGTGCATATAGGCCTTCCTGAATGGAGCTCCACAGTCCACACACAGAACCCCGTTGGTCACTTCTACTGAATCCGTTTGTGATTGGACCACATCGTCACGTGAATCGTGATGAGTTACACAATGCTTCTTGCCTGTGAGGAGGGAGGGATTAGGATGTTCGACTGGCAAATGTCATCCACTGTGTCTCTCCAGAGTGAAAGGATTGAGAGGATGTGACGGCAGCTGCAGACGTCTGACCCCCTGCATATCTGTGTGAGTATGCTGTTAAAAATCATAGGGAATGTTAGTGGAGCGGCAGAACAGTTTTTAACTCTCTCCACTGGCTCAGGCATAGGACTGTGTTTTTGTTAATCTGAATGTTGGATATTGATTAATATTCATAGTCTACACGTATTGTGGATGGGATACCCCATGGGAGGAACTGTGTAATTGCTGTATTTTTTATTCATTTAATAAGGGCTTACAACGTTGTTGCACAAACACTTTTGGCAATATGTGTATATACACATATAAACACATAAATATATATGTATATATTTATATACGTATGTATTAAAAAATGTGCTGCCTATTGCTGCTCAGCTTACTCCCCTCACTATGCTAAGTTTTCAGCCGTGTTTTACGGCATAAGAACGAGGCTCCCTAGGTCGCGTTTGCATTGTTCTCAATTTGTAATACCAGTGCACATTTGCATGTGCTGATATTACTGAGTGAATCCAAATATTGTGGTTGCATAAGCGGTATTTTGCGCTCCACTTGTCATCTAGCCCACATGTAGTTAAAGGGGCAGAGTAATTTGAATATGTACAGTTGTAAGCAGTTTCTAAATATTTTAATTTAGTTATCAATGTTTTTAATAACAAACAAAGGCCCAGATTCCGAGTTTTGCGTTAGAGGCTATGCAGTGCTAACGAGCAGTTTTCACTCAACTCTCACTTACATGCAGCGCTGGTATTACGAGTTTTCAGAAACCCGTCGTTAAAAGACAAGAAGTGAGCGTTGAGCAAAATTTTGCTCCTTACCACACTCCAATACCAGCGCTGCTTAAGTCAGCGGTGAGCTAGTGTAACGGGCTCGTGCACGATTTCCCCATAGGAATCAAAGGGGAGAGCCGGATGAAAAAAAGTCTAACACCTGCAAAAAAGCAGCGTAAAACTCATTAACGCAGCCCCATTGATTCCTATGGGGAAATAACATTTTTGTCTACACCTAACACCCTAACATGAACCCCAAGTCTAAACGCCCCTAATCTTACACTTATTAACCCATAATCTGCCGCCTCTGACATCGCGACACCTAAATTATAATTATTAACACCTAATCTGCCACTCCGGACACCGCCGCCACCTACATTATACTTATGAACCCCTAATCTGCTGCCCCCAACATCGCCAAACCCTACATTATATTTATTAACCCCTACTCTGCTGCCCCCAATGTCGCCGCCACCTATCTACACTTACTAACCCCTAATCTGCCGCACCCAACATCGCCGCCACTATAATAAACATATTAACCCCTAAACCGCCGCACTCCTGCCTCGCAAACACTAGTTAAATATTATTAACCCCTAATCTGCCGCCCCCAATGTCGCCGCCACTATACTAAATTTATTAACCCCTAAACCTAAGTCTAACCCTAACCCCCCCTAACTTAAATATAATTTAAATAAATCTAAATAAAAATTAATATTATTACCTAAATAATTCCTATTTAAAACTAAATACTTACCTGTAAAATAAACCCTAAGCTAGCTACAATATAACTAATAGTTACATTGTAGCTATTTTAGGATTTTTTTTTTATTTTACAGGCAAGTTTGTATTTATTTTAACTAGGTAGAATAGTTATTAAATAATTATTGACTATTTAATAACTACCGAGTTAAAATAAAGACAAATTTACCTGTAAAATAAAACCTAACCTAAGTTACCTAACACTACACTATAATTAAAGAAATTAACTAAATTCAATACAATTACCTAAATTAAATTAAATTATCTAAAGTACAACCCCCCCCCCACTAAATTACAGAAAATAATAAACAAATTACAGAAATTTTAACTAATTACACCTAATCTAATAGCCCTATTAAAATAAAAAAGGCCCCCCAAAATAAAAAAAACCCTAGCCTAAACTAAACTACCAATAGCCCTTAAAAGGGTCTTTTGTGGGGCATTGCCACAAAGTAATCAGCTGATTGGAACAGCCAATAGAATGCAAGCTCAATCCTATTGGCTGATTGGATCAGCCAATAGGATTGAACTTACATCCTATTGGCTGATTGCATCAGCCAATAGGATTTTTTCAACCTTAATTCCGATTGGCTGATAGAATTCTATCAGCCAAATGGAATCTAAGAGACGCCATCTTGGATGACGTCACTTAAAGGTACCTTCATTCTGTTTTAGTCGTTGGAAGAAGAGGATGCTCCGTGTCGGATGTCTTGAAGAGGGAGCCTCTCCGCGCCGGATGGATGAAGATAGAAGATGCCGTCTGGATGAAGACTTCTGCCTGTCTGGAGGACCACTTCTGCCCGTCTGGAGGACCACTTCTGCCCGGCTTGGATGAAGACTTCTGCCCGTCTGGAGGAACTTCGCCCGGCTTGGATGAAGACGTCTTCCGGTAAGTCGATCTTCAGGGGGTTAGTGTTAGGTTTTTTAAGGGTTTATTGGGTGGTTTTATTTTTTAGATTAGGGGTTTGGGCTTGCAAAAGAGCTAACTGCCCTTTTAAGGGCAATGCCCATCTAAATGCCCTTTTCAGGGCAATGGGGAGCTTAGGTTTCTTTAGATAGTATTTTATTTGGGGGGTTGGTTGTGTGGTTGGTGGGTTTTACTGTTGGGGGGTTTGTTTGTATTTTTTTTTTACAGGTAAAAGAGCTGATTACTTTGGGGCAATGCCCCGCAAAAGGCCCTATTGGTAGTTTAGTTTAAGCTAGGGTTTTTTTTTTTTTGGGGGGGGGGCTATTTTTATTTTAATATGGCTATTAGATTAGGTTTAATTAAATTTCTGTAATTTGTTTATTATTTTCTGTAATTTAGTGTGTTTTTTTGTACTTTAGATAATTTAATTTAGGTAATTGTATGTAATTTATTTAATTGTATTTAATTTAGTTAATTTATTTTATTATAGTGTAGTGTTAGGTGTAATTGTAACTTAGGTTAGGTTTTTTTTTACAGGTACTTTTGTATTTATTTTAGCTAGGTAGTTAATAAATAGTTAATAACTATTTAGTAACTATTCAACCTAGTTAAAATAAATACAAACTTGCCTGTAAAATAAAAATAAATCACAGCTAGCTACAATGTCACTATTAGTTATATTGTAGCTATTTTAGGGTTTATTTTACAGGTAAGTATTTAGTTTTAAATAGGAATAAATTAGTTAATGATAGGAATTTTTAGTTAGATTTCTTTTAATTATATTTAAGTTAGGGGGTGTTAGGGTTAGACTTAGATTTAGGGATTAATAACTTTAATATAGTGGCGGCGACATTGGGGGCGGCAGATTAGGCGTTAATAAATGTAGGTAGGTGACGGCGATGTTAGGGACAACAGATTAGGGGTTAATAATATTTAACTAGTGTTTGCGAGGCAGGAGTGCGGCGGTATGGGGGTTAATATATTTATTATAGTGGCGGCGATGTCCGGTTTAGCAGATTAGGGGTTAAAAAATTTCTTTTAGTGTTTGCGATGTGGGAGGGCCTCGGTTTAGGAGTTAATATGTAGTTTATGGGTGTTAGTGTACTTTTTAGCACTTTAGTTGAGTTTTATGCTATGACGTTGTAGTGTAAAACTCTTAACTACTGACTTTACCAGTCTTGACAGGAGAGAGTCTACCGCTCACTTTATGGCAGACTCATAATACCGGCGCTATGCAAGTCCCATTGAAAAAATAGGATACGCAATTTACGTAAGTGGATTTGTGGTATTTCCAAGTCTGGCCAAAAAAGTGAGCGGTGATCCTGTACCTGCAAGACTCGTAATACCAGCGGGCGTTAAAAAGCAGCGTTAGGCCCAGCTAACACTGCTTTTTTAGCCTAACACACACATTAAAACTCGTAATCTAGCTGAAATATTTTTATTTTTCTAACATTGCTTCTAATTAGTGATTGACTCTCTACATGAGTTAACACAATATTAACTATATGGCACACAGGAACTTGATTTTAAAAAATAACATATATTTTAAAGAACAGTCTATTCACAATTTTTTTATTTAAAAAAAGGATAGATACTGCATTTACTACCCATTACACAGCTTTGCATAACAATATTATATTAATATAATGTATAACCACTAAAACTACTTGAGCACAGTTTTTCTCAATTAAAATATGTAAACAGCTCTGAGATAAGGGGGGTGGTTGCAGAGGCTAAGATATAAGGTAATCACAGAGTAAATAAGTGAATTAACAGTGATCTCGCTTCCATTGAGCCGTAATTAGGTTTGCGGAGGTCGCAAACCAATAAATATGCTGTTGGAAGCAATTTTGTTTCTCGACTGCTTCCTAGGGCGCGTTATACCTCCATATTTTTGTGTCCCATAGAAAGTATTAGAAGCCATAAGCAATAACTTATATCAGGTTTCCAATGAAAGCGCAAACCGTTAATACACTGTCGGAGGCTGTTGATACATTGAATAAAATTACACTCAACTCAGCTAGGTGTAAAAGAGGAAAAATTAGCTCTTATGAGACCCATTTCCCATTGAACTTTTAAAACTTGCAAATAATTAATATGTTTCAATGTAGCAATGTAGAAAAAAAAGGTAATCATATTTACTGTTGCCTAATGTATAGGAATAGTTGCACTTATGTTCTTATGGAAATATCAGTATGTATATACATATAAAAATATATGCACATATCTACAAAATTCAAACTAGTCTATGCCTAGGGCAGCAATACATATTACATGTATTAATAAAGTGGAAAATATAATTATAATAAAAAATAGACACCTAGATTACGAGTTTTGCGTTATGAGGGGTGCGGTGCTAGTTTGCATGTTATTCTCACCGCTCACTTACCTGCAGTGCTTGTATTTCAGGTTTTTATAAACCCGGCGTTAAAAGGCAAGAAGTGAGCGTAGAGCAAAATTAAGCTGCACACTGCACTCCAATACCAGCGCTGCTTAAGTGAGTGGTGAGCTTGTTATACGTGGCTCGTGCACGATTTCCCCATAGACATCAATGGGGAGAGCCGGCTGAGAAAAAGTCTAACACCTGCAAAAAAGCAGCGTAAAGCTCAGTAACGCAGCCCCATTGATTCCTATGGGGAAACATATTTTATGTTTACACCTAACACCCTAACATGAACCCCGAGTCTAAACACCCCTAATCTTACACTTATTAACCCCTAATCTGCTGCCCCTGACATCGCCGACACCTACATTATACTTATTAACCCCTAATCTGCTGCCCACAACTTCGCCAACACCTACATTATATTTATTAACCCCTAATCTCCCTCCCCCAATGTCGTTGCAACCTACCTACATTTATTAACCCCTAATCTGCCGCCCCCACCGTCGCCGCCACTATTCTAGATTTATTAACCCCTAAACCTGTCTAACCCTAACCCTAACCCCCCTAACTTAAATATAATTTAAATAAATCTAAATAAAATTACTATCATTAACTAAATTATTCCTATTTAAAAATACTTACTTGTAAAATAAACCCTAAACTAGCTACAATATAACTAATAGTTACTTTGTATCTAGCTTAGGGTTTATTTTTATTTTACAGGCAAGTTTGTATTAATTTTAACTAGGTAGAATAGTTACTAAATAATTATTAACTATTTAATAACTACCTAACTAAAATAAATACAAATTTACCTGTAAAATAAAACCTAACCTAAGTTACACTAACACCTAACACTACACTACAATTAAATAAATTACCTAAATGAAATACAATTAAAGGAACAGTCTAGTCCAAAATAAACTTTCATGATTCAGATAGGGCATGTAATTTTAAACAATTTTCCAATTTACTTTCATCACCAATTTTGCTTTGTTCTCTTGATATTCTTAGTTGAAAGCTTAACCTAGGAGGTTCATATGCTAATTTCTTAGACCTTGAAGGCCACCTCTTTTCAGAATGCATTTTAACAGTTTTTCACCAATAGAGCGTGTTAGTTCATGTGTTTAATATAGATAACACTGTGCTCATGCACGTGAAGTTACCTGGGAGTCAGCACTGATTGGCTAAACTGCAAGTCTGTCAAAAGAACTTTATTAAAGGGACAGTTTGCAGAGGCTTAGATACAAGATAATCACAGAGGTAAAAAATATATAAATATAACTGTGTTGGTTATGCAAAACGGGGGAATGGGTAATTAAGGGATTATCTATCTTTTAAAACAATACAAATTCTAGTGTAGACTGTTCCTTTAAATAAATCAAATACACTTAGCTAAATTACAAAAATCCCCCCACTAAATTACAGAAAATAAAAAACAAATTACAAGATCTTTAAACTAATTACATCTAATCTAATAATCCTATCAATATAAAAAAGCCCACCTAAAATAAGAAAAAACCCTAGCCTAACCTAAACTACCAATAGCCCTTAAAAGGGTCTGGAGGACCACTTTCAACCTAAATTCTGATTGGATCATAGAATTCTATCAGCCAATCGGAATCTAAGGGACGCCATCTTGGATGACGTCACTTAAAGGTACCTTTATTCGTCGGGTAGTCGTCGTTTGAATAGGATTCTCCATGCCGGATGTCTTGAAGATGGAGCCACTCCATGTCGGAAGGATGAAGATAGAAGATGCTGTCTGGATGAAGACTTCTGCCCATCTGGAGGACCACTTCTGCCGGCTTCGTTGAGAACATCTTGCCGCTTGGCTGAAGACTTCTCCCGGTAAGTGGATCTTCGGGGGTTAGTGTTAGGATTTTTTAAGGGTGTATTAAGTGAGATTATGTTTAGGTTAGGGCTTTGGGCAGCAATAGAGATAAAGGCCTTTTTAAGGGCAATGTCCATCCAAATGCCCTTTTCAGGGCAATGGGGAGCTTAGGTTTTTTTGGTTAGGGTTTTATTTGGGGGGTTGGTTGTGTGGGTGGTGGGTTTTACTGTTGGGGTTGTTGTGTGTATTTTTTTTTTACAGGTAAAAGAGCTGATTTCTTGAGGGCAATGCCCCACAAAAGGCCCTTTTAAGGGCTATTGATAGTTTAGGTAATTTATTTAGGTAATTTAGGTAATTTATTTAATTGTAGTGTAGTGTTAGGTGTTAGTGTAACTTAGGTAAGGTTTTATTTTACAGGTAAATTTGTATTTATTTTAGCTAGGTAGTTATTAAATAGTTAATAACTATTTAGTAACTATTTTACCTAGTTAAAATAAATACAAACTTGCCTGTAAAATAAAAATAAACCCTAAGCTAGATACAATGTAACTATTAGTTATATTGTATCTAGCTTAGGGTTTATTTTACAGGTAAGTATTTAGTTTTAAATAGGAATAATTTAGTTAATGATAGTAATTTTATTTAGATTTATTTAAATTATATTTAAGTTAGGGGCTGTTAGGGTTAGACTTAGGTTTGGGGGTTAATAAATATATTATCGTGGCGGTGACGTTGGGGGCGGCAGATTAGGGGTTAATAAATGTAGGTAGGTGGCGGCAATGTTAGCGTAAAATTCATAACTACTGACTTTAAAATGCGTTATGAATCTTGATGGGGTAGGGAGTATTGCTCACTTTTTGGCCTCCCAGGACAAACTTGTAATACCAGCGCTATGGAAGTCCCATTGAAAAAAGACTATATGCAATTTGCGTATGTTGGTTTGCGGTAAGGCCAAAAAAGTGTGCGGTGCCCCTAAACCTGCAAGACTCGTAATACCAGGGCATAAAAAATAAAAAAGCAACGTTAAGACCTGTTAACGCTGCTTTTTCACCTTACCGCAAAACTCCTAATCTAGCCGAGAATTTGCTTATAGTTAAAAAATATGTATTATAAATATGTGTATCTTTATTTTGTTTCTATTTAGAGGTGATCACCGGTAAGGTGCACAGATGTTAAACGTAAATTTGAAAGTTTAAGGTCGAGTTACCATAACAACTAATTGATTTCTTGAAGAGGGAGCCGCTCCGTGCCGGATGGATGAAGATAGAGGATGCCGTCTGGATGAAGACGTCTGCCTGTCTGGAGGACCACTGCCCGGCTTGGATGAAGACTTCTGCCCGTCTGGAGGACCACTTCGCCCGGCTTGGATGAAGACATCTCCCAGTAAGTCGATCTTCAGGGGGTTAGTGTTAGGTTTTTTAAGGGTGTATTGTGTGGGTTTATTTTTTAGATTAGGGGTTTGGGCTTGCAAAAGAGCTAACTGCCCTTTTAAGGGCAATGCCCATCTAAATGCCCTTTTCAGGGCAATGGGGAGCTTAGGTTTCTTTAGATAGTATTTTATTTGGGGGGTTGGTGGTGTGGGTGGTGGGTTTTACTGTTGGGGGGTTTGTTTGTATTTATTTTTTTTACAGGTAAAAGAGCTGATTACTTTGGGGCAATGCCCCGCAAAAGGCCCTATTGGTAGTTTAGTTTAGGCTAGGGGTTTTTTTTTTTGGGAGAGGGGGCTATTTTTATTTTAATAGGGCTATTAGATTAGGTTTAATTAAATTTCTGTATTTTGTTTATTATTTTCTGTAATTTAGTGTGTTTTTTTTTGTACTTTAGATAATTTAATTTAGGTAATTGTATGTACTTTTCAGGGCAATGGGGAGCTTAGGTTTCTTTAGATAGTATTTTATTTGGGGGGTTGGTGGTGTGGGTGGTGGGTTTTACTGTTGGGGGGTTTGTTTGTATTTATTTTTTTTACAGGTAAAAGAGCTGATTACTTTGGGGCAATGCCCCGCAAAAGGCCCTATTGGTAGTTTAGTTTAGGCTAGGGTTTTTTTTTTTTTGGGAGAGGGGGCTATTTTTATTTTAATAGGGCTATTAGATTAGGTTTAATTAAATTTCTGTATTTTGTTTATTATTTTCTGTAATTTAGTGTGTTTTTTTTTGTACTTTAGATAATTTAATTTAGGTAATTGTATGTAATTTATTTAATTGTATTTAATTTAGTTAATTTATTTAATTATAGTGTAGTGTTAGGTGTAATTGTAACTTAGGTTAGGTTTTATTTTACAGGTACTTTTGTATTTATTTTAGCTAGGTAGTTATTAAATAGTTAATAACTATTTAGTAACTATTCGACCTAGTTAAAATAAATACAAACTTGCCTGTAAAATAAAAATAAATCACAGCTAGTTACAATGTAACTATTAGTTATATTGTAGCTATCTTAGGGTTTATTTTACAGGTAAGTATTTAGTTTTAAATAGGAATAATTTAGTTAATGATAGGAATTTTTAGTTAGATTTCTTTTAATTATATTTAATAGGGGTTAATAACTTTAATATAGTGGCGGCGACATTGGGGGCGGCATATTAGGGGTTAATAAATGTAGGTAGGCGACGGCGATGTTAGGGACAACAGATTAGGGGTTAATAATATTTAACTAGTGTTTGCGAGGTTGGAGCGCGGCGGTTTAGGGGTTAATATATTTATTATAGTGGCGGCGATGTCCGGTTTGGCAGATTAGGGGTTAAAATTTCTCTTTTAGTGTTTGCGATGTGGGAGGGCCTCGGTTTAGGGGTTAATAGGTAGTTTATGGGTGTTAGTGTACTTTTTAGCACTTTAGTTGAGTTTTATGCTACGGCGTTGTAGTGTAAAACTCTTAACTACTGGACTTTAAAATGCGGGGTCCAGTCTTGACAGGAGAGGGTCTACGCTACACTTTATGGCAGACTCCTAATACCGACGCTATGCCAAGTCCCATTGAAAAAATAGGATACGCAATTACTCAAGTGGATTTGCAGTATTTCCAAGTCTGGCCAAAAAAGTGAGCGGTGAGCCTGTACCTGCAAGACTCGTCAATACCAGTGGGCGTTTAAAAAGCAGCGTTAGGGCCAGCATAACACTGCTTTTTTAGCCTAACACAAAACTCGTAATCTAGCTGAAATATTTTTATTTTTCTAACATTTTATCCTGGTATAGAACTTTCTCCTGACTAAACACGACACTTGTTTTTCATTTAAACTTGCATTGCTTCTAATTAGTGATTGACTCTCTACATGAGTTAACACAATATTAACTATATGGCACACAGGAACTTGATTTTAAAAAATAACATAATTTTTAAAGAAACAGTCTATTCACAATTTTTTTTATTAAAAAAGGATAGATAATGCATTTACTACCCATTACACAGCTTTGCATAACAATATTATATTAATATAATGTATAACCACTAAAACTACTTGAGCACAGTTTTTCTCAATTAAAATATGTAAACCAGCTCTGAGATATGGGGGGTGGTTGCAGAGGCTAAAGATATAAGGTAATCACAGAGTAAATAAGTGAATTAACAGTGATCTTGCTTCCATTGAGCCGTAATTAGGTTTGCGGAGGTCCGCAAACCAATAAATATGCTGTTTGGAAGCAATTTTGTTTCTCGACTGCTTCCTAGGGCGCGTTATACCCTCCATATTTTTGTGTCCCATAGAAAGTATTAGAAGCCATAAGCAATAACTTATATCAGGTTTCCAATGAAAGCGCAAACCGTTAATACACTGTCGGAGGCTGTTGATACATTGAATAAAATTACACTCAACTCAGCTAGGTGTAAAAGAGGAAAAATTAGCTCTTAGAGACCCCATTTCCCATTGAACTTTTAAAACTTGCAAATAATTAATATGTTTCAATGTAGCAATGTAGAAAAAAAAATGTAATCATATTTACTGTTGCCTAATGTATAGGAATAGTTGCACTTATGTTCTTATGGAAATATCAGTATGTATATACCGTATTTTCCGGCGTATAGGACGACTGGGCGTATAAGACGACCCTCTACTTTTCCTGTTAAAAATATAGGGTTTGTGCTATACTCGCCGTATAAGACTACCCCCTAGACTACCCCCTAGACTACCCCCCTTACCCCCTCAATGAATGCAGAAAGGCACACCAAATAATTGCACCTATCAAGAAACACCTTATCTAGTTCTTATCTTTCAGGAAAGGATTTTTATTTACAGGATTAGGTAATGGTTTGTGACAGAGTAGTAAGGATAGTACCTCCTAATGTCAAGGCATAGATATCATTAACCGGATCATGAGGGAAGGGACACTGACTAGTATCGTAATATGAAATGTATACTTCAGATGTTGTAACTAGACTGCTATGTTCGGTAAGCCCAAGGTAATACAATAACCAGCTCTTAAATATGTGCAATATATATGAATAGGCAACCTGCTCACCGTATGTTGATTCATACATTCAGGATTAGTTGCAAGGGTCCGTGAGAGAAGCCTGCGTCTGTAGAGGAGAATTTCCTGAGAGCGGTAACAGGAAGCAGCGTGTTCGGCCACAGCTGATGACGTAGCCAGGTAGAGAAGGCGTCTCACTGAGAAGACGGAGCAAAGTTCTGACAAGCGCTTCAGTCTGCAAGACAGCTGCTGCAGGAGGAGCTGAGAGGATGAGAGAAGCCGGATTGGCGATACGGTAACAATCCCACAAGTGCAGGAGGAAAATTAATCCAGTGAGGAAGTGCTGGTAACCAGGGAACTTAAATAAGGCAACGGGACAACCACAAATAAAGGGCCAGTAACAAAAATAAAAGGTAGATAGGACCTGACAGCACCAGTGCCCGCCTCTGTTTTCCTAAAACGACACCCCGGCGTATAAGACGACCCTCGACTTTTGAGAAGATTTTCAAGAGGTTAAAAAGTCGTCTCTTATACGCCAGAACATACGGTACATATAAAAAATATATGCACATATCTACAAAATTCAAACTAGTCTATGCCTAGGACAGCAATACATATTACATATATTAATAAAGTGGAAAATATAATTATAATAAAAATAGACACCTAGATTACGAGTTTTGCGTTATGAGGGGTGCGGTGCTAGTTTGCATGTTATTCTCACCGCTCACTTACCTGCAGTGCTGGTATTTCAGGTTTTTATAAACCCGGCGTTAAAAGGCAAGAAGTGAGCGTAAAGCAAAATTGAGCTGCACACTGCACTCAATACCAGCGCTGCTTAAGTGAGCGGTGAGCTTGTTATACGTGGCTCGTGCACGATTTCCCCATAGACATCAATGGGGGAGAGCAGGCTGAGAAAAAGTCTAACACCTGCAAAAAAGCAGAGTAAAGCTCAGTAACGCAGCCGCCCATTGATTCCTATGGCGAAACACATTTTATGTTTACACCTAACACCCTAACAATGAACCCCGAGTCTAAACACCCCTAATCTTACACTTATTAACCCCTAATCTGCCACCCCTGACATCGCCGACACCTACATTATACTTATTAACCCCTAATCTGCTGCCCCCAACTTCGCCAACACCTACATTATATTTATTAACCCCTAATCTCCCTCCCCCAATGTCGTTGCAACCTACCTACATTTATTAACGCCTAATCTGCCGCCCCCACCGTCGCCGCCACTATTCTAGATTTATTTACCCCTAAACCTGTCTAACCCTAACCCTAACCCCCCTAACTTAAATATAATTTAAATAAATCTAAATAAAATTACTATCATTAACTAAATTATTCCTATTTAAAATACTTACTTGTAAAATAAACCCTAAACTAGCTACAATATAACTAATAGTTACTTTGTATCTAGCTTAGGGTTTATTTTTATTTTACAGGCAAGTTTGTATTAATTTTAACTAGGTAGAATAGTTACTAAATAATTATTAACTATTTAATAACTACCTAACTAAAATAAATACAAATTTACCTGTAAAATAAAACCTAACCTAAGTTACACTAACACCTAACACTACACTACAATTAAATAAATTACCTAAATGAAATACAATTAAAGGAACAGTCTAGTCCAAAATAAACTTTCATGATTCAGATAGGGCATGTAATTTTAAACAATTTTCCAATTTACTTTCATCACCAATTTTGCTTTGTTCTCTTGATATTCTTAGTTGAAAGCTTAACCTAGGAGGTTCATATGCTAATTTCTTAGACCTTGAAGGCCACCTCTTTTCAGAATGCATTTTAACAGTTTTTCACCACTAGAGCGTGTTAGTTCATGTGTTTCATATAGATAACACTGTGCTCATGCACGTGAAGTTACCTGGGAGTCAGCACTGATTGGCTAATCTGCAAGTCTGTCAAAAGAACTTTATTAAAGGGACAGTTTGCAGAGGCTTAGATACAAGATAATCGCAGAGGTAAAAAGTATATAAATATAACTGTGCTGGTTATGCAAAACGGGGGAATGGGTAATTAAGGGATTATCTATCTTTTAAAACAATACAAATTCTAGTGTAGACTGTTCCTTTAAATAAATCAAATACACTTAGCTAAATTACAAAAAAAACCCCACTAAATTACAGAAAATAAAAAACAAATTACAAGATCTTTAAACTAATTACATCTAATCTAATAATCCTATCAATATAAAAAAGCCCACCTAAAATAAAAAAAAAACCCTAGCCTAACCTAAACTACCAATAGCCCTTAAAAGGGTCTTTTGCGGGGCATTGCCCCCAAGAAATCAGCTCTTTTACCTGTAAAAAAAAATACACACAACCACCCCAACAGTAAAACCCATCACCCACACAACCAACCCCCGAAATAAAACCCTAACTAAAAAAAACTGAGGGCATTTGGATGGGCATTGCCTTTAAAAGGGCATTTAGCTCTATTGCGGCCCAAAGCCCTAGCCTAAAAATAAAACCCACCCAATACACCCTTAAAAAAAATCCAAACACTAACCCCCAAAGATCCACTTACCGGGAGAAGTCTTCATCCAATGTTGAAAAAGGTTGAAAAAATCCTAGGTTGAAAAAATCCTATTGGCTGATTGCATCAGCCAATAGGATTTTTTCAACCTTAATTCTGATTGGCTGATAGAATTCTATCAGCCAATCGGAATCTAAGGGACGCCATCTTGGATGACGTCACTTAAAGGTACCTTCATTCGTCGGGTAGTCGTCGTTGGAAGAGGATTCTCCATGCCGGATGTCTTGAAGATGGAGCCACTCCGCGTCGGAAGGATGAAGATAGAAGATGCTGTCTGGATGAAGACTTCTGCCCATCTGGAGGACCACTTCTGCCGGCTTTGTTGAGAACATCTTGCCGGTAAGTGGATCTTCGGGGGTTAGTGTTAGGATTTTTTAAGGGTGTATTAAGTGGGATTATTTTTAGGTTAGGGCTTTGGGCAGCAATAGAGCTAAAGGCCTTTTTAAGGGCAATGTCCATCCAAATGCCCTTTTCAGGGCAATGGGGAGCTTAGGTTTTTTTGGTTAGGGTTTTATTTGGGGGGTTGGTTGTGTGGGTGGTGGGTTTTACTGTTGGGGTTGTTGTGTGTATTTTTTTTTACAGGTAAAAGAGCTGATTTCTTGAGGTCAATGCCCCACAAAAGGCCCTTTTAAGGGCTATTGGTAGTTTAGGTCATTTATTTAGGTAATTTAGGTAATTTATTTAATTGTAGTGTAGTGTTAGGTGTTAGTGTAACTTAGGTAAGGTTTTATTTTTCAGGTAAATTTGTATTTATTTTAGCTAGGTAGTTATTAAATAGTTAATAACTATTTAGTAACTATTTTACCTAGTTAAAATAAATACAAACTTGCCTGTAAAATAAAAATAAACCCTAAGCTAGATACAATGTAACTATTAGTTATATTGTATCTAGCTTAGGGTTTATTTTACAGGTAAGTATTTAGTTTTAAATAGGAATAATTTAGTTAATGATAGTAATTTTATTTAGATTTATTTAAATTATATTTAAGTTAGGGGCTGTTAGGGTTAGACTTAGGTTTAGGGGTTAATAAATATATTATCGTAGCGGCAACGTTGGGGGCGGCAGATTAGGGGTTAATAAATGTAGGTAGGTGGCGGCAATGTTAGCGTAAAATTCATAACTACTGACTTTAAAATGCGTTATGAATCTTGATGGTGGTATGGGTGTATTACTCACTTTTTGGCCTCCCAGGACAAACTTGTAATACCAGCGCTATGGAAGTCCCATTGAAAAAAGACTATATGCAATTTGCGTATGTTGGTTTGCGGTAAGGCCAAGAAAGTGTGCGGTGCCCCTAAACCTGCAAGACTCGTAATACCATCGGGCGTAAAAAAGCAGCATTAGGACCTGTTAACGCTGCTTTTTCACCTTACCGCAAAACTCCTAATCTAGCCGAAAATTTGCTTATAGTTAAAAAATATGTATTATAAATATGTGTATCTTTGTTTTGTTTCTATTTAGAGGTGATCACCGGTAAGGCGCACAGATGTTAAACGTAAATTTGAAAGTTTAAGGTCGAGTTACCATAACAACTAATTGATTTTCAAAAAATCCAACGTTAGATGGAAACATTAACACAACGTTAACTTACAACTACACGAAAATAGCAACTCCCCGCAATGCGCAAAATATTTGATTAAAAGCCTGGTACTGAAATGCCCAGTGTTGGTTATGAAAAACTGGGGAAGGAGTAATAAATGGATTTTCTTTCTTTTTTTAAAATAACAATTTTGGATTAGACTGTCCCTTTAAGGAAACATATTTAATACATTAAGGTGTTTTACTGTTGCTTATGCCATATATTAAAGATTTTATTTAATTTTAGTTATCTTGTAAAGGATATAGAAGTTGTGGGAACTGGTCATAAGTTATGAATTACCTTCACTAAAAAAAAATTTTTAAAATATATTTGAAGTTAGAATCTAAAATTTCACTTTTATGGATGTTTGCTGTTCAAATATAAGAAAGATTACATTAACAGACATACCTATTGATTGAACAACACCAGTTTCAGGTGTGCTGAACATGATATCAGGCAAAGTATGAGTAGAGGCAAAACTGTGAGTGGATTACTTCAAAGGTGTAACTGTTTCTGGTGGTTGAATTGGCATATCTGCTGCTGGCTGTGAGGTAATTTCAGGATTTACTACACTAAGAATTGTAGCTACTGATGCCGATTCATAATTTCTTGCAGCAGCACTGGTAGATGCTGTAAAACATAGATATGGATAAAAGATTACAGGGACAGTCTACACCTTAGTTATCTTAAAGTCTTACCTTAGATTAAGCTGCAAATAGCCTCCTGCAACCTTTTTATATCATGCAGCACGAATGGTAAACAAGTTATTTTAAAATTAATTTTGTTTCTGGCCATTTTTAAATGGCTGCCAAGCTCCGCCCACTGATGACATCACAATCTGGGCTTCATCTTGGCTCTGCTGAATAGCATTGACAGTCTGTTGAATCCAACTAGTGAGCCTTTTGTGATTGGATGCCATATACAGCCCAGATCATGATGTCATCAGTGGGATGAGCTTGGCAGCCATTTCAAACTGTCCAGAAACAATATTCATTTTAAAATAACATTTTTTTACTGTTCCTGCTGCATGATATAGAAAAGGTGCAGGAGGCTATTTGCAGCTTAATCTAAAGTAAGACTTTAAGATGACTAAGGTGTAGACTGTCCCTTTAAATCTTCAAAGTAAATGCATCTGCAAAATTTATGTTTATAGGATCACATTTGAAAAGAGCAAACATTAAAAACTGCACAATTATATATGCAGCATGTTCAAATACCACTTAAATGTGTTTAGTTTATGTTTTAAATAATTTTCAGTGTGAAAAAGGTGGGTTAAATGTCAGCCACACCCTGTCTCAATTGAGAAAGAAATATAAAGTTTTTAATTTATTTTAAATGGTAACAATAAGTCTATTAATTAATCATTATGACTGTATGTTGTCCTAATAAAGGGAATAATTATTGCATGCACATGGTTTAAAACAAAACAAACAATTAATTATATTACTATATATTTGGTCAATTTTTTTTTTGTATGCATCATGTATGATGCAATATTATATTTATTAATAATAATTTATGTTAAACAAGATATATATAATACACAATATTACCTGCTAATTAGTTGGTATCATTATCAAAATCAGCTAAACCTTGGGTCATAGCAGGCCCTAATTTTTGCATCAGCGTGTTCTGATAACTTGAGAGCTCCACGACATAAGGTAGGCCGCAGCCTATTGCATGAGCAGATCTTATTTCATGGGCTAGTTTTGCTATTCTCTTGCTATCAGAGAAGCTTTTTCTACAAGGTTCTACACATTTTGCAAACCTTCCCTTTGCAGACACTTGGTTGTTGAAGGTTTTCCATATATTTTTTCTTTTCTTGCAACAGATGTTTTCTGTGACTTACTGCCATATAGGTAGTCGTAATTATTCATTACTTTCATGACTAGAATTTCATTTTGTTGAGGAGTAAATTGAATATTTCTTCCAGATTGAGATGATGCCATGATAAATTTGTGCTCTCTTTTTTTGATGCAACTTTTCTCTCCCTAATCATACCCAAAAACGATTAGATTATTCAGCGTTTTTATAGGGAAATGCATAATCACATGATTAATTAAATCAGCAAAATTTAATATATGTTTTCTAAAATTAATATCAAGTAGAAACAGTATTACATTACATTACAAATTCATTGTAGATGTGTCATTGGTATCGCACAGCTAAACATTTTCAAAGAACATACTACCAACAACCAAAATGGCGCATCCACCTGCATTCACAGCAGGAGAACTTGAAAGTTTAGTATGGAATTTGCACACATATTTCCAAAAAGAACGGGTTGGAGTTAGATCTGTACAGCAAGATCAACGGGGCTGCATCATATATGAAATAATGAGAAGAATGTACTGAGTAACTGGGATAAAAAGAGCACAAAGGTAATGTTTGAGACGATATAGTGACATTCAAGAACGTGAAAAAAAAATACTCTAATGATATACAATCACTTAAACCTGTGTCAATTTTTAATATTGTGTATTAAACTTTAGAATGTATATAGAAATGTGTTTATTATTTAAAGTATACATTAATGGTTAGGCCACACTTTGTCTACCAAGTTCAAACAGATTTTATTGGGAGTATAGTTAAAGGTGCACATTAATTCTCTCATTTTAATTGAGCAATTTTCAACATTGTTAGAATGTAATGTGTGCATACATAATGGCTGTCGCTTTATGCAAAAATGGTTGTCACATGAACATTACCAAAATATATCTTTAAATTAATGTATCTTGAAAACATATTTAGTTATAGTATTAGTCATTTAAGTTTTCAAATAATGTTCGATTAACTATATTATTAATGACTAATTAAAACACATATATTGATAATAATTTAAACAACACTGACAGCTTTATAACATGCCTAAAATATACCTAATAAAAAAAAAATATATATAAAAAAAGCATTAAATACATGAAAAAAGTAGTGAGATAGGAGAATTAAATACATGCAAAAGTAGTGAGAGAGTAGAACTAAATACGTGCAAAAAGTAGTAAACAAAAGGAAAACTATATATACATGCATTTCCAGCATATATATGTAGCTATTGAAATAAGTTGATTTATTTACAACACCATAATCAAGCCTCCCTGCATTAAAGGTGATGATAAATTACATACAAGAAAATATAAACATGGGTTTAATGTTGACATACATTTATATTTGTTAACAGATTTATCAAAGAGAAGAAAGCAGTCAAAAAAGTCTCAATGTATGCTCTGCCAATTACATATTCAACACCTATCAGTAATTGTGAATCACCTCTCCCTATTAGTCTAATAGATGAACCACAACTTGTAGGAACAGCTGTTGTAAGGCCTATGAGATGTGTTGTACCATCCAATACTGACAATAACATAGCAAATGATGATGTTAGTAGCCATTCAGAGGTCCATGAAAATATACCAGGTAATTATCCATTCCAACACAGACACCTAGACAAGTTTTGCATTCGTCTTTTAAAACGGAAAAAATGGCCATTTCAGCGTTAAAACTGGAACGCAGCTATTACGAGTCTTGTCGGCATAGCAGTACCGCAAGCATGTTAGCCTGTAATGCAACATCATTCCCGCACTCAAAAAAATGAAATTTTTGCGTGGGATTTCCATAGCGGTGCCATTACAAGTTGTACGGTGATGCTAAAATAGTTGCGTTACAACCTATACCGACACGATCCATTTCCGCAATCTGAGACCAGAAGTTATGAGTTTTGTGCCACAAAACTGTTACACAAAACTCATAACTAAACTATTAAAGTACACTAACACCCATAAACTACCTATTAACCCCTAAACCGTGGCCCTCCCGCATCGCAAAAACTTTATTAAAGTTATTAACCCCTAATCTGCAGCTCTTGACATCGCCGCAACTAATAAAATGTATTAACCCCTATGCCGCCGCTACCCTACATCGTCACCACTATAATAAAGTTATTAACCTCTATTCCCCTGCACCCCAACATCGCCCACACTATAATAAATATATTAACCCCTATTCCGTCGCTCCCCGACATCCACTGCCACTAAATAAACCTATTAACCCCTAAACCAACAGACCCCCACATTGCAAAAAACTAAATTAAACTATTAATCCCTAAACCTAACAACCCCCTAACTTTAAATTAATATTACAAGATCCCTATCTTAAAATAAATAAAAACTTACCTGGGATATTAAAAACCCCTAAGTTTAAACTATAAATTAAACTAACATTACTATTATACTAAAATTAAAATAACTATCAATTAAATAAATTAAATTACATATTAAAAACATCTAACACTACTAAATAAATTTAAATCTACAATTAAAAAAAAATAAAAAATACTAAATTACAAAAAAATAAAAAATACTAAATTTCAAAAAATAACAAATGAAATTATCCAAAATAAAAACAATTACAGTACACCTAATAAGCCTATAAAAATAACCCCCCAAAATAAAAAAACCCTAGCCCTACAATAAGCTAGCAATAGCCCTTAAAAGGGCTTTTTGTAGGGCATTGCCCTAATGAAATCAGCTCTTTTACCTGAAAAAATACAAAAAAAACCAACAGTAAAACCCACCACCCAACCAACCCCCCAAAATAAAAAACCTAACTCTAACAAAAACCTAAGCTACCCATTGTCCTGAAAAGGGCATTTGTATGGGCATTGCCCTTAAAAGGGCATTCAACTCTTTTTCTTGCCCTGAAAAGGGCATTTAGCTTTTTTAAGAAAGCTCAAAACCCCTAATCTAAAAAAAAAAATGCAAAAAAAAGTTTGAAAAAAACCAAACACTAACCCCGACAATCCACTTACAGTTTCCAAAGTCCGGACATTCAGGCAGCGAAGTCTTCATCCAGACGGCGAGGTCTTCATTCATCCAGGTGGCGTCTTCTATCTTCATCCAGGCGGCATCTTCTATCTTCATCTCGGTGGCGGAGCAGGTCCATCTTGAAGACATCCGGCGCAGAGAATCTTCTTCATACGGTCGCTACCATACTCTGAATTTTCAATGCAAGGGAGCCTTTTCAAAATGACGTCTCTTGCATTCCTATTGGCTAATTTAAATTTTTGAAATTCAAATCAGCCAATAGTATGAGAGTTACTGAAATCCTATTGCCTGTTCAAATCAGCCAATAGGATGAGAGGTTTAGTTTTTTGCAATGTGGGGGGCTTGTCGGTTTAGGGCTTAATAGGTTTATTTAGTGGCAGTGATGTGGGAGGCCAGAGGTTTAGGGGTTTAGAGGTTAATAACTTTATTTAGTGGCGGCGATGTCGGGGAGTAGCGCAATAGGGGTTAATATTTTTATTATAGTGTGGACGATGTTGGGGTGCGGGGGAATAGGGGTTAATAACTTTATTATAGTGGCAGCAATATTGGAAGCGGCAGATTAGGATTAATACATTTGTTTTAGTGTCTGTGATGTTGGGAGCGGCAGATTAGGGGTTAATAACTTTATGTAGGTGTCAGCGATGTTGGGGGCGGCAGATTAGGGGCGTTAAGACTTGGGGTTTATGTTAGGGTGTTAGCTTTAAATGTAACTCTTTTTCCCTATAGACATTAATGCGGTTGCGTTACGGAGCTTTTCATTCCGCTATCGCAGGAGTTAGCTTTTTTTCTAACACTCTCTCCCCATTAATGTCTATGTGGAAAGCGTGCACGAGCACGTCAAAGCTGCGCTTGGATTTTGTGTGGTATGGAGCTCATCGCCACCATATCGCATGCACAAGGCGGCATTTCAAAAACTCGTAAAGGCAGCACTATGGAGGGTGAAATAATGCAATTTTTGTTGCATTTGTTTCTCACCCTCTTTAGCGCAAAACTTGTAATCTAGGCTAGGTGAATGTTTGCAGTCTTTAACATTACAAAGTGACTTTTACCACCGTAAATTCATGCTTCTGGCTACTGTAATGATTTGTCTGTCCACCAATTTTTTTTAAAAAGTTTGCATCATGTGGTCATAACAGTCTACAACAATGATGCTGATAATATTTTCCTTGTCATATTTTCCTCATGATAACAATGATCTATGTTTGTGCTTCTTCTGTGTTAGCTGAGGAATATCCCTTCCAGACAATGAAGCCTTAAAGGGACAGTTCACTCAAAAACTTTCTCTGATTTAAATTGTTCCCAATGATCCATTTTACCTGCTGGAGTGTATTCAATTGTTTACATGTCGCTCCTTTACCCCTATTTTGGCCTTTGAAATAGCTGATTTAGCTTGTGATTTCCCAACCTATACTGAAAGTTTTGATACTGGAGTATATGCTATTGACAAGCCTAAGTAAACACAGCCAGCAGAAGAAATTACACTCACAGTGGGGAGCAGGATAGTTAAGTAATAAAAACATAATTTATGCTTACCTGATAAATTTATTTCTCTTGTGGTGTATCCAGTCCACGGATCATCCATTACTTGTGGGATATTCTCCTTCCCAACAGGAAGTTGCAAGAGGATCACCCACAGCAGAGCTGCTATATAGCTCCTCCCCTAACTGCCATATCCAGTCATTCGAACGAAACTAGCCGAGAAAGGAGAAACCATAGGGTGCAGTGGTGACTGTAGTTTAAAATTTAGACCTGCCTTAAAAGGACAGGGCGGGCCGTGGACTGGATACACAACAAGAGAAATAAATTTATCAGGTAAGCATAAATTATGTTTTCTCTTGTTAGGTGTATCCAGTCCACGGATCATCCATTACTTGTGGGATACCAATACCAAAGCTAAAGTACACGGATGAAGGGAGGGACAAGGCAGGTACTTAAACGGAAGGGACCACTGCCTGTAGAACCTTTCTCCAAAAAATAGCCTCCAAAGAAGCAAAAGTATAAAATTTGTAAAATTTTGAAAAGGTATGAAGCGAAGACCAAGTCGCCGCTTTGCAAATCTGTTCAACAGAAGCCTCATTTTTAAAGGCCCAGGTGGAAGTCACAGCTCTAGTAGAATGAGCTGTAATCCTTTCAGGGGGCTGTTGTCCAGCAGTCTAATAGGCTAAGCGTATTACGCTCCGAAGCCAAAAAGAAAGAGAGGTTGCCGAAGCCTTTTGACCTCTCCTCTGTCCAGAGTAAACAACAAACAGGGAAGATGTTTGACGAAAATCTTTAGTCGCTTGTAAGTAAAACTTTAAAGCACAGACTACGTCCAAATTATGTAATCCTTTGAAGAAGGATTAGGACACAATGATGGAACAACAATCTCTTGATTGATATTCTTGTTGGAAACTACCTTAGGTAAAAACCCAGGTTTTGTACGCAGAACTACTTTATCTGTATGGAAAATCAGATAAGGAGAATCACATTGTAAAGCTGATAACTCAGAGACTCTATGAGCCGAGGAAATAGCCATCAAAAACAGAACTTTCCAAGATAAAAGTTTGATATCAATGGAATGAAGGGGTTCAAACAGAACTCCTTGAAGAACCTTAAGAACCAAGTTTAAGCTCCATGGAGGAGCAACAGGTTTAAACACAGGCTTAATTCTAACCAAAGCCTGACAAAATGCCTGGACGTCTGGAACCTCTGCCAGACGCTTGTGCAAAAGGAAAGACAGAGCAGAAATCTGTCCCTTTAAAGAACTAGCTGATAATCCTTTATCCAAACCCTCTTGGAGAAAGGACAATATCCTAGGAATCCTAACCTTACTCCATGAGTAATTCTTGGATTCACACTAATGAAGATATTTGCGCCATATCTTATGGAAGATTTTCCTGGTTACAGGCTTTCGTGCCTGTATTAAGGTATCAATGACTGACTCGGAGAAGCCATGCCTTGATAAAATCAAGCGTTCAATCTCCAGGCAGTCAGTCTCAGAGAAATTAGATTTGGATGATTGAAAGGACCTTGTAGTAGAAGGTCTTGTCTCAGAGGCAGAGGCCAAGGTGGAAAGGATGACATGTCCACCAGGTCTGCATACCAGGTCCTGCGTGGCCACGCAGGCGCGATCAAGATCACCGATGCTCTCTCCTGTTTGATTTTGGCAATCAGTCGAGGGAGCAGAGGAAAAGGTGGAAACACATAAGCCAGGTTGAAGAACCACGGTGCTGCTAGAGCATCTATCAGCGTCGCTTCTGGGTCCCTGAACCTGGATCCGTAACAAGGAAGATTGGCATTCTGGTGAGCCCCAACAATGAACCAATTGAGCAAACACCTCTGGATGGAGTTCCCACTCCCCTGGATGAAAAGTCTGATGACTTAGAAAATCCGCCTCCCAGTTCTCTACACCTGGGATATGGATCACTGATATGGATCACTGATAGATGGCAAGAGTGAGTCTCTGCCCAGCGAATTATCTTGGAGACTTCTAACATCGCTAGGGAGCTCCTGGTCCCCCCTTGATGGTTGATGTAAGCCACAGTCGTGATGTTGTCTGACTGAAATCTGATGAACCTCAGGGTTGCTAACTGAGGCCAAGCTAGAAGAGCATTGAATATTGCTCTTAACTCCAGAATATTTATTGGGAGGAGTTTCTCCTCCTGAGTCCATGATACCTGAGCCTTTAGGGAATTCCAGACTGCACCCCAACCTAGAAGGCTGGCATCTGTTGTTACAATTGTCCAATCTGGCCTGCGAAAGGTCATACCTTTGGACAGATGGACCCGAGATAGCCACCAGAGAAGAGAATCTCTGGTCTCTTGATCCAGATTTAGCAGAGGGGACAAATCTGTGTAATCCCCATTCCACTGACTGAGCATGCATAATTGCAGCGGTCTGAGATGTAGGCGCGCAAATGGCACTATGTCCATCGCTGCTACCATTAAGCCGATCACTTCCATGCACTGAGCCACCGAAGGGCGCAGAATGTAGTGTAGAACACGGCAGGAATTTAGAAGCTTTGATAACCTGGACTCCGTCAGGTAAATTTTCATTTCTACAGAATCTATCAGAGTTCCTAGGAAGGAAAACCTTGTGAGGGGTGATAGAGAACTCTTTCCCTCGTTCACTTTCCACCCATGCAACCTCAGAAATGCCAACACTATGTCCGTATGAGAATTGGCAATTTGGAAGTTTGACGCCTGTATCAGGATGTCGTCTAGATAAGGGGCCACTGCTATGCCCCGTGTTCTTAGGACCGCCAGAAGAGACCCCAGAACCTTTGTAAAAATTCTTGGGGCTGTAGTTAACCCGAAGGGAAGAGCCACAAACTGGTAATGCCTGTCTAGAAAGGCAAACCTTAGGAACCGATAATGATCTTTGTGAATTGGTATGTGAAGGTAAGCATACTTCAAATCCACTGTGGTCATGTACTGACCCTCCTGGATCATAGGTAGGATTGTCCGAATAGTTTCCATTTTGGACGATAGAACTCTGAGGAATTTGTTTAAGATCTTTAGATCCAAAATTGGTCTGAAGGTTCCCTCTTTTTTGGGAACCACAAACAGATTTGAATAAAATCCCTGTCCTTGTTCCATCTGTGGAACTGGATGGATCACTCCCATTATTAGGAGGTCTTGCACACAGCGTAAGAATGCCTCTTTCTTTATCTGGTTTACAGATAATCTCGAAAGGTGAAATCTCCCTTGTGGGGGGGAAGCTTTGAAGTCCAGAAGATATCCCTGAGATATGATCTCCAACACCCAGGGATCCTGAACATCTCTTGCCCACGCCTGGGCGAAGAGAGAAAGTCTGCCCCTACTAGATCTGTTGCCGGATAGGGGGCCGTTCCTTCATGCTTTCTTAGAGGCAGCAGCAGGCTTTCTGGCCTGCTTGCCTTTGCTCCAGGCCTGGTTAGATTTCCAGGCCGGCTTGGATTGCGCAAAAGTTCCCTCTTGTTTTGTAGCAGAGGAAGTTGATGCTGCACCTGCCTTGAAGTTTCGAAAGGCACGAAAATTAGACTGTTTGGCCCTTGATTTGGCCCTGTCCTGAGAAAGGGTATGACCCTTACCTCCAGTAATGTCAGCAATAATTTCCTTCAAACCAGGCCCGAATAGGGTCTGCCCCCTGAAGGGAATGTTAAGTAATTTAGACTTTGAAGTCACGTCAGCTGACCAAGATTTAAGCCATAGCGCCCTACGCGCATGGATGGCGAATCCAGAATTCCTAGCCGTTAGTTTAGTCAAATGAACAATGGCATCAGAAACAAAAGAATTAGCTAGCTTAAGTGTTCTAAGCTTGTCAAGTATTTCAGTCAATGGAGTAGCTGTCTGAAAGGCCTCTTCCAGAGACTCAAACCAGAACGCCGCAGCAGCAGTGACAGGAGCAATGCATGCAAGGGGCTGCAGGATAAAACCTTGTTGAATAAACATTTTCTTAAGGTAACCTTCTAATTTTTTATCCATTGGATCTGAAAAAGCACAACTGTCCTCGACAGGGATAGTGGTACGCTTTGCTAAAGTAGAAACTGCTCCCTCCACCTTAGGGACCGTCTGCCATAAGTCCCGTGTGGTGGCGTCTGTTGGAAACATTTTTCTAAAAATAGGAGGGGGGGAAAACGGCACACCGGGTCTGTCCCACTCCTTAGTAATAATTTCTGTAAACCTTTTAGGTATTGGAAAAACGTCAGTACACACCGGCACCGCGTAGTATTTATCCAGTCTACACAATTTCTCTGGCACTGCAATTGTGTCACAGTCAGTCAGAGTAGCTAAAACCTCTCCAAGCAACACCCGGAGGTTCTCAAGCTTAACTTTAAAAGTAGACATATCTGAATCAGGTTTCCCAGAGTCAGAGACGTCACCCACAGACTGAAGCTCTTCCTCAGCTTCTGCATATTGTGACGCAGTATCAGACATGGGCCTTAAAACATCTGCGCGCTCTGTATTACGTCTAACCCCAGAGCTATTGCGCTTTCCTCTGAATTCAGGCAGTCTGGCTAATACCGCTGACAGGGTATTATCCATGATTGCCGCCATGTCCTGCAAAGTAATCGCTATGGGCGTCTTTGATGTACTTGGCGCGATTTTAGCGTGAGTCCCTTGAGCGGGAGTCAAAGGGTCCGACACGTGGGGAGAGTTAGTCGGCATAACTTCCCCCTCGTCAGAATCCTCTGGTGATAATTCTTTTAAAGATCACAGCTGATCTTTATTGTTTAAAGTGAAATCAATACATTTAGTACACATTCTCCTATGGGGTTCCACCATGGCTTTTAAACATAATGAACAAGGAGTTTCCTCTATGTCAGACATGTTTATACAGACTAGCAATGAGACTAGCAAGCTTGGAAAACACTTTAAATCAAGCTAACAAGCAATATAAAAAAACGTTACTGTGCCTTTAAGAGAAACAAATTTTGCCAAAATTTTAAATAACATTAAAAAAAGGCAGTTAAACTAACAAAATTTTTACAGTGTATGTAACAAGTTAGCAGAGCATTGCACCCACTTGCAAATGGATGATTAACCCCTTAATACAAAAAACAGATTAACAAAACGAAAAATATGTTTTTTAAACAGTCATAACAACTGCCACAGCTCCTACTTTTGAAGCCTTTTGAGCCCTTCAGAGATGTCCTATAGCATGCAGGGGACTGCTGAGGGAAGCTGAATGTCACAGTTTTTAATTTTAACTGCACCAACTGTAACTTTTATACTATAACAGTGGAAAGCCTCAGGAAACTGTTTCTAGGCAAAAATAAAGCCAGCCATGTGGAAAAAACTAGGCCCCAATAAGTTTTATCACCAAAGCATATATAAAAACGATTAAACATGCCAGTAAACGTTTTATATTGCACATTAATCAGAGTATATACCTCTGATAGCAAGCCTGATACTAGTCGCTATTAAATCACTGTATTTAGGCTTTAACTTACATTAATCCGGTATCAGCAGCATTTTCTAGCAAATTCCATCCCTAGAAAAACTTAACTGCACATACCTTATTGCAGGATACCCTGCACGCCATTCTCCCTCTGAAGTTACCTCACTCCTCAGACATATGTGAGAACGGCAGTGGATCTTAGTTACTTCTGCTAAGATCATAGAAAAACGCAGGCAGATTCTTCTTCTAAATGCTGCCTGAGATAAAACAGTACACTCCGGTACCATTTAAAAACAATAAACTTTTGATTGAAGAAAAAACTAACTATATTTTACCACTTTCCTCTAACTACCTCCAGCTATGTTGAGAGCTTGCAAGAGAATGACTGGGTATGGCAGTTAGGGGAGGAGCTATATAGCAGCTCTGCTGTGGGTGATCCTCTTGCAACTTCCTGTTGGGAAGGAGAATATCTCACAAGTAAGTGTCACCTAACAAGAGAAATTTATAATTTTCCATTGTTCTCTCTATGTATTGAGCTTTTGTTTTCCATACAAATATAAGATAAGGAAGCAAGTATGTGTACACAAAGTGATAAAATAATGAGATATGATATTACCTGAAGCTCAACCCATTGTAATAGGCATTGGTTTAAAAGCACAAAACCAGCTACTTCATATACACAAATATACCTGAAAATGACATTTCTCATATATTTTATAGTCTGCAGCTGGTATAACAAGTCATTGAAAATACATTCATATAAAAACAATTTTACAGTGTACTGTCCCTTTAAATATACCAATAGCAGAAGCAGAAGGACCTGAAAATGAAAGTAAGATAACATCATTTTAAAGTGAGGGTCAATTTCAGACTATAGGAATGCTGCAATAAAAATATATTTGTTTGCAAGTAAATAAAAGGTTTATAATCCTAATTGGTATTGTCTGTTCCTCCACCCCTCTTCATTTCCTGTTTTGGCTGGGCTGTAATGTATAGAGCAGTCCCACCCACTCTCTACATAGGCTTTCTATGGGCTTTAAAGGGGCTGGACTTCAAGATTGTCAACTGACACACATGTTGATTGGATGTTCACTGGAATTGTCATTAAAAAAAAACAGTTCATCCATGTGGGCCGGCCTAACATTTTAATAGAAGCATTAATATATGCACTAATTTAACCCTTTCACCCTTTTAAAAACAAAACAAGGTACACATATACTTTTTAATGGTAAAGATTACATTTATGGCATTGATTCTCTAAAGTTTATGTTCTTTTAAGGTTTAACAATTTTATATTGATAATTATTTGAATCACACTAATTTGTCTTTTTTTGTTTTTTATAGATGAAAATAAAAGTAAACAAACTGAACATTTTCAGAAAGTTATACAAAATCTTTTTACAGAACTGTGGCAATCATGGTTGAATGTTGGCAGTGCAATAAGAAATGTAGAAGAGGTACTGCAAGCTTTTATTTAAATATGTCAGAATCGTTCAAGTTTTACAAATCTTAATGTTAATTTTCTTAAAAAATACATTCTTCTTAAAATATTTAACAAAATTTTAATATGTTTATAACAATAAATCTGTTTTATTACTGTACCAGTCTTACTTTAAAAATGTATTTATCTAAATCTCTGATCTAACATTTTCATGGAATGCACTTATTTCTTACTAAAACTTCACATTACACATAAAATGAGTACTTATTCTTGCTCTGATTCAAGACAAATATAGTGGTAGAAATAAACACAGAAAAAAATTAAAACAAAAATTGTTTAGACCAAATTATAATAGTAAAATACACATGTAAATATACATTTCCACAACATTTTTTACATTACACATAGATATACAAGTATGTCTATAAATATATGCACATAGTCTAACATTACTAATCAAAAAACATTATTAGTTTAACATTCTATTAAACAAATGTACAAGAGATTATCATATAATAAATGAGAGCAATACAAGTACAAATTTAATTATTGTAAAAATGAATATTGAATCTTCAAGCAAATAAATAAATTACAAGTCTGTGCGTTAGTCTTTTAACGCTGAAAATATGGTATTCTCAGTGTTAAAACAGCACCTCAGCCATTACAAGTCTTGTCGGCAGGGGCAAAACTACAGGGGGTGCAGAGATCGCAGGTGCGACTGGGCCCCTGAGGGTGGGGGCCCAGCTTAAAAAAAAAAATTAATAATTTTTTTTTTTTTTTTATAAAAAACGTTAACATACCACTGCCTGCACTGATATCATGTGAATGTGACATGACTACAGGGGTTAGTGTTTCTGTTATACCCATTGGGGTTTATGTGTCTGTGTATGGTGTGTGTGTGTGTGTATGTGACTGTGTGTATTTATGCATGTAGTATGTGTGTTTGTGTATGTTTGTGGAACCAGCAAATTACAGACCTTGTTACTACAGCATGGGGGGCAGGGGGTAAACAGTATCACTATACAGTACCACTATATATAGTATTATTTAAACAGTTCAATGTGGAACAGCACTAGAGGACAGGAGTGCTCGTGAAGACAGGTGAACTGCCACTTCACCAAAATGAATATAGTAGAATGAAAATGTCCACAGGACATTTTCATTCTACTATATATAGTATGGGGGGGTGGACCATGTCACTGGCTACTATGGTCACTTTATAAAGTACTGGGCGGGTAGGGTCAGGCCAGCCATCTCACTGGCAGATTACAGACTGTGTCACTAACTTACTATATACAGTACTGGGGGCTTAAATAGTGTCACTATATATATATATATATATACAGTAATAGGGGGTCAGACCATCTCACAGACTGTGGGCACAGGGTACCTCCTTTTGCAGACGTAATCTGATTCACATTTTTTTCTGTGTTAAATGTAATTTTTTTTAAAAATGATGTATTAAATTCACCTTTTTTTGGAGGGGGGAGGGGTGGTGGGGGGCCTCTTCTTAGATTCTTGCACCTGGGCCCTGTGGTTTCTAGTTACACCTCTGCTTGTCGGTATCGGTGTATTGCAAGCCTTTTAGCCTGTAACGCAATGTCAGTACCGCACCTTAAAAATTATGTTTTTTTTAATGGGATTCCCATAGCGCTGGTATTACGAGTTTTGTGGTCAGTCTAAAAAGCGACCATTACACCCTAAAACGACAAGATCTGTAATCCCATCTAAAGTCAGTAGTTATGAGTTTTACGCTACAAAGCTGTAACATAAAACTCATAACTAATGTGTTAAAAAGTACACTAACACCCATAAACTACCTATTAACCCCTAAACCGAGGCCCTCCCGCATCGCAAACACTAAATTCAATTCATTAACCCCTAATCTGCCGCTCCCGACGTCGGCGCCACTAATAACATTCATTAACCCCTATTCCGCTGCTCCCTGACATCGTCACCACTATACTAAAGTTATTAACCACTAACCCCCCTCCCTCCCACATCGCAAACACTATTTAAATATTATTAACCCCTAATCTGCCGTCTGCCCACATCGTCCCCACTATACTAAAGTTATTAAGCTCTACACTGCTGCTACTATAATAAACCTATTAACCCCTAAACCAAAAGCCCCCCACAATGAAATATAATAAATTAAGCTATTAACCCCTGAACCAAATGTCCCTACATCGCAATAAACTAATTTAAACTAGTAACCCCTAAACCTCACCCTAATGTAACCCTAACACCCCCTAACTTTAACATAATTAAAATATAGCTAAATTAAACTTACAATAATTAACTAAATAAACCTATTAACCCCTAAACTGCCAGCCCCCCACATTGCAACAACCTAAATTAAACTATTAACCCCTAACCCTAATGTAACCCTAACCCTAACACCCCCTAACTTTAACATAATTAAAGTATAGCTAAATTAAACTTACAATAATTAACTAAATAAGCCTATTAACCCCTAAAATGCCAGCCCCCCCCCCACATCGCAACAACCTAAATTATACTATTAACCCTTAACCCTAACCCTAAAATAACCCTAACACCCCCTAACTTTAACATAATTAAAATATAGCTAAATTAACCTTACAATTATTAACTAAATAATACCTATTTAAAACTAAATACAAACTTACATAAAAACACAGTTTAGTACAGCTCACCTCAAATAAATAATATTTATATTTGTAGTGCAACCTAGAGGTAAATGTATATCAAAATTGGTAAAATAGAAAGTAGACTACACACATAAGTGCAATCTAAAAGTCTAGGGCCTAGATTTGGAGTTTTGTCGGTAACGACCCGAAAAACACCGGCTTTTTTCTGGCCGCACCATAAAAATAACTCTGGTATTGAGAGTCCACATAAAGGCTGCGTTAGGCTCCAAAAAAGGAGCGTAGAGCATTTTTAACACAGCTTCAACTCTCGATACCAGAGTTGCTTACGGACGCGGCCAGCCTCAAAAACGTGCTCGTGCACGATTCCCCCATAGGAAACAATGGGGCTGTTTGAGCTGAAAAAAAAACCAAACACCTGCAAAAAAGCCGCGTTCAGCTCCTAACGCAGCCCCATTGTTTGCTATGCGGTAACCCTTCCTACGTCTGCACTTAACACTCTAACATGTACCCCGAGTCTAAACACCCCTAACCTTACACTTATTAACCCCTAATCTGCCGCCCCCACTATCGCTGACCCCTGCATATTATTATTAACCCCTAATCTGCCGCTCCGTAAACCGCCGCTACTTACATTATCCCTATGTACCCCTAATCTGCTGCCCTAACATCGCCGACCCCTATATTATATTTATTAACCCCTAATCTGCCCCCCACAACGTCGCCTCCACCTGCCTACACTTATTAACCCCTAATCTGGCGACCGGACCTGAGCGCTACTATAATAAAGTTATTAACCCCTAATCCGCCTCACTAACCCTATCATAAATAGTATTAACCCCTAATCTGCCCTCCCTAACATCGCCGACACCTAACTTCAATTTTTAACCCCTAATCTGCCGACTAGAGCTCACCGCTATTCTAATAAATGTATTAACCCCTAAAGCTAAGTCTAACCCTAACACTAACACCCCCCTAAATTAAATATAATTTTAATCTAACGAAATGAATTAACTCTTATTAAATAAATTATTCCTATTTAAAGCTAAATACTTACCTGTAAAATAAATCCTAATATAGCTACAATATAAATTATAATTATATTATAGCTATTTTAGGATTTATATTTATTTTACAGGTAACTTTGTATTTATTTTAACCAGGTACAATAGCTATTAAATAGTTAAGAACTATTTAATAGCTAAAATAGTTAAAATAATTACAAATTTACCTGTAAAAGAAATCCTAACCTAAGTTACAAATAAACCTAACACTAGACTATCAATAAATTAATTAAATAAACTACCTACAATTACCTACAATTAACCTAACACTACACTATCAATAAATTAATTAAATACAATTGCTACAAATAAATACAATTAAATAAACTAGCTAAAGTACAAAAAATAAAAAAGAACTAAGTTACAAAAAATAAAAAAATATTTACAAACATAAGAAAAAAATTACAACAATTTTAAACTAATTACACCTACTCTAAGCCCCCTAATAAAATAACAAAGCCCCCCAAAATAAAAAAATGCCCTACCCTATTTTAAATTACTAAAGTTCAAAGCTCTTTTACCTTACCAGCCCTGAACAGGGCCCTTTGCGGGGCATGCCCCAAGAAATACAGCTCTTTTGCCTGTAAAAAAAAACATACAATACCCAAGCCCCCCAACATTACAACCCACCACCCACATACCCCTAATCTAACCCAAACCCCCCTTAAATAAACCTAACACTAAGCCCCTGAAGATCATCCTACCTTGTCTTCACCTCACCGGGTATCACACCGATCCGTCCAAAAGAGCTCCTGCGATGTCCTGATCCAAGCCCAAGCGGGGGGCTGAAGAGGTCCATGATCCGGCTGAAGTCTTCATCCAAGCGGGGCAGAAGAGGTCTTCCATCCGATTGAAGTCTTCATCCAAGCGGCATCCATCCGGAGCGAAGCGGCAGCATCCTGAAGACCTCCACTGCGGAACATCCATCCTGGCCGACGACTGAACGACGAATGACGGTTCCTTTAAATGACGTCATCCAAGATGGCGTCCCTCAAATTCCGATTGGCTGATAGGATTCTATCAGCCAATCGGAATTAAGGTAGGAATATTCTGATTGGCTGATGGAATCAGCCAATCAGAATCAAGTTCAATCCGATTGGCTGATCCAATCAGCCAATCAGATTGAGCTTGCATTCTATTGGCTTTGAACTTTAGTAATTTAGAATAGGGTAGGGCATTTTTTTATTTTGGGGGGCTTTGTTATTTTATTAGGGGGCTTAGAGTAGGTGTAATTAGTTTAAAATTGTTGTAATTTTTTTCTTATGTTTGTAAATATTTTTTTATTTTTGGTAACAGTTCTTTTTTATTTTTTGTACTTTAGCTAGTTTATTTAATTGTATTTATTTGTAGCAATTGTATTTAATTAATTTATTGATAGTGTAGTGTTAGGTTAATTGTAGGTAATTGTAGGTAGTTTATTTAATTAATTTATTGATAGTCTAGTGTTAGGTTTATTTGTAACTTAGGTTAGGATTTCTTTTACAGGTAAATTTGTAATTATTTTAACTATTTTAGCTATTAAATAGTTCTTAACTATTTAATAGCTATTGTACCTGGTTAAAATAAATACAAAGTTACCTGTAAAATAAATATAAATCCTAAAATAGCTATAATATAATTATAATTTATATTGTAGCTATATTAGGATTTATTTTACAGGTAAGTATTTAGCTTTAAATAGGAATAATTTATTTAATAAGAGTTAATTAATTTCGTTAGATTTAAATTATATTTAACTTAGGGGGGTGTTAGTATTAGGGTTAGACTTAGCTTTAGGGGTTAATACATTTATTAGAATAGCGGCGAGATTCGGTCGGCAGATTAGGGGTTAATAATTGAAGTTAGGTGTTGGCGATGTTAGGGAGGGCAGATTAGGGGTTAATACTATTTATTATAGGGTTAGTGAGGCGGATTAGGGGTTAATAACTTTATTATAGTAGTGCTCAGGTCCGGTCGGCAGATTAGGGGTTAATAAGTGTAGGCAGGTGGAGGCGACGTTGTGGGGGGCAGGTTAGGGGTTAATAAATATAATATAGGGGTCGGCGGTGTTAGGGGCAGCAGATTAGGGGTACATAAGTATAACGTAGGTGGCGGTCGGCAGATTAGGGGTTAAAAATTTTTTTTCGAGTGTCGGCGATGTGGGGGGACCTCGGTTTAGGGGTACATAGGTAGTTTATGGGTGTTAGTGTACTTTAGAGCACAGTAGTTAAGAGCTTTATAAACCGGCGTTAGCCCAGAAAGCTCTTAACTACTGACTTTTTTCCTGCGGCTGGAGTTTTGTCGTTAGATGTCTAACGCTCACTTCAGAAATGACTCTAAATACCGGAGTTATAAAAATCCCATTGAAAAGATAGGATACACAATTTACGTAAGGGGATCTGCGGTATGGAAAAGTCGCGGCTGGAAAGTGAGCGTTAGACCCTATTTTGAGTGACTCCAAATACCGGCGGTAGCCTAAAACCAGCGTTAGGAGCCTCTAACGCTGGTTTTCACGGCTACCGCCAAACTCTAAATCTAGGCCTAGGCAAATAGCACCTACAAATAACAGTCAAAAAATAATAAGAAACAAAACAACTTGGAATGCGTGCAAAAGTTGATTTATAATATCAAGATATATCAATGTACATAATAATAAAAAGTTGTCCCATTCATACAACCATATACACATACACACACATACTGAGGGGATCCCCCAAAAGATTCAAAAGCGCTTGAGAGGTAATAAAGTGGTGCACCACAAAACAGAGTATGCAGTCCTTTAAATGAAGTCTGAAGTCTGTGAAAAGGCAGCAATAAATGCAGTCAAGCAGCAGGTTGTTAAAGCAGTGGCATGATGGTCATGAATATAGCAGGTTTTTTATTATCAGCAGATGCAGTCAAGCAGCATATAGTTCATAAAGTGCTGGTATCATTCCATTCAAGGCTGTAGCTCACAATCACATTCATCAAGCGAAATAATAAGCCATTCGGGCTCAACCAGTTATCCTCAAAGCAAGTTAGAAAAGGACTGCACCACAAATATCATATGAATGTTCCATGAACAAGGTGCTATGAATGTTTATGCACAAACACAGTTCAACCGCATCAAGCGACGTGTCAGATGTTGCTGAGATTAAGGCAATACTTATCCACATAAAGACGTGAAGTAAACAGCCAACATCAGTTCAGCTTAGAGGATCGCCCACATAAATACAAACTTACCTGTGAAATAAAAGCTAAGCTAGCTACAATATAACTAATAGTTATATTGTAGCTAGCTTAGGTTTTATTTTTATTCTACAGGTAAGTTTGTATTTATTTTAACTATGTAGACTAGTTAGTAAATATTTATTAACTATTTACTAACTACCTAGCTAAAATAAATACAAAATTACCTGTCAAATAAAACCTAAGCTACCTTACACTAAAACCTAAAATTATAAAAAAATAAAAAAAACTACCATTACAAAAAATAAAAAAAATATACTATTACAAAAAAAACCCAAACGGAATTATCCAAAAAAATAAAAATTATTCCTATTCTAATACTCTTTAAAAAAAAAACACCCCAAAATAAAAAAGCCTAATCGAAAATAAACTACCAAGGGCCCTTAAAAGGGCCTTTTGGGGGCTCTTAAAAGGGCCTTTTGTAGGACATTGCCCTAAGTTAAACAGTATACAAAGCCCTTAAAAGTTATTCCTATTCTAATATCCATTAATAAAAAACCTAATCTAGAATAATCTACCAATGGCCCTAAAAGGGCCTTTTGTAGGGCATTGCCCTAAAGAAACCAGCTCTGTTTATGAAATAAAAATACAAATACCCACAAAATAAAAAACTATCTTAAAAACTAGCTCTTTTACTGCCCAAACCCTAATCTAAAAAAAAAAAATTGAATCAGCCAATAAGAATTAGAGCTGCTAAAATCATATTGCTGTTCAAATCAGCCAATAGGATTTAAGCAGCTCTAATTCTATTGGTTGATGAATCAGCCCATAGAATGAGAGCTGCTTAAATCCTATTGGCTGATTTGATCAGCCAATAGGATTTTAGCAGCTTTGATTCCTATTGGCTGATTCAAATTTTTTAGCCAATAGGAATGCAAGAGATGCCATCTTGTATCGTATACCTTGCATTGAAGATTCAGTGTACGGCGGCGACTGTATGAAGAGGATGCTTCGTGTTAGTTGTCTTCAGGATGGACCCGCTCTGCGCTGCCGGGATCAAGAAGATGCCGCCTGGATGAAGATTGAAGAGGTCGCCTAGATGAAGACTTCTCACGCTTGGATTAGGACTTTGCCGCCGGGATGAAGATTGAAGAGCCCGTCTGGATAAAGAGTTCTCTCCGCCGGAATGAAGATCATTCAAGCGGGACTTCAAAAACTGGGCAGTAAAAGAGCTAAATTCTCTTTTCAGGGCAATGGGTAGCTTTGGTTTTTTAGATATTTTTTTTATATTGTGGGTTGGGGGGTGGGGGTTGATAATGTTAGTGGGGCTTTGTAATTTTTATTTCATAAACAGAGCTGATTTCTTTAGGGCAATGCCCTACAAAAGGCCCTTTAAGGGCCATTGGTAGTGTATTCTAGATTAGGTTTTTTATTTTGGGGTGTTTTTTTTTAATGGGTATAAGAAAAGGAATATTTTTTTTTTTTTTGATAATTTGGTATTTTGTATAATGTATTTTTTAGGGGGTGTTTGTTTTTCTTTTGTAGCAAAAGAGCTGTTTAAGTTAGGGCAATGCCCTACAAAAGGCCATTTTAAGGGCCCCCCAAAAGGCCATTTTAAGAGACCTTGGTTGTTTGGGGGGTGAGGGTTTGCATACTGTTAGGGGGTGTTTGATTTTTTTGTAGCAAAATAGCTGTTTAACTTAGTGCAATGCCCTATAAAAGTCCCTTTTAAGGGCCCCTTAAAGGCCCTTTTAAGGACCCTTGGTAACTTATTTTAGATTAGGCTTTTTTATTTTGGGGTGTTTTTTTTAAAGTGTATTAGAATAGGAATCATTTTTATTTTTTTGGATAATTTTGTTTGTTATTTTTGTAATGGTAGGTTTTTTAGTTTTTGTAATGGTAGTTTTTTATTTTAGGTTTTAATGTAAGGTAGCTTAGTTCCTATTTGACAGGTAATTTTGTATTTATTTTAACTAGGTAGTTAGTAAATAACTATTTACTAACTAGTCTACCTAGTTAAATAAATTCTAAAATTAAAAACTCGTAGCCCCCTGGGTATGAACAGGGAATGTGACATAAATTATTTAATCGACCAATAATGTGATAGTATATCTTCCAATATTAATTAGGTGGGCTTTTAGATTGTTTTCTACTTACCAAGCCCTACTCAAATCCTTCATGTATTAGACGTATATTTTCAATATTTTTTTAGTTCTGTTATAACAAAAATCTTTTTTGACCTAATTTCTATTGATGGTGTGGTGTCTTTATTTTCTTTATTTTTATTTTTATTATTATTTTCTGTGTATTTTTGCTTTGCTAATTATACATCATGACTTGCATTTTCATATTTTGAATTGTTTATTTTGTTTGATACATTTTTCTCTGTATGGATATTGTATTATCTAAGGATCTGTTTATTTATGTGTGTCTCAGTATCTCTCTTGCCATTAGACACAATAAGGTTGATTTTATTGTAATTGTATGTGGTCACTATGAGGTTAACTGTGTCTTGGTGTGGGTATAAATAAGACACTATCTGTGTAAAGGGTATGTCTATGAGTAAGCGCCTGTAGGGGGCACGAACCGCGTCAGACGTCTTGTCTGTCTGTCCTCCTGTTCCATGTCTGTGCTCCATTATGGACATTTGTCTTTTTATCAATTTTTCAAGCAATAAATTTGGTATTTTTAATGGCACTTTTTTGTAGTGCCTGCTTGTTCCTTCTTCTCCATTTTGGCTTCTTCTACTTTTGGCTTTTGTTAAATAAATCATGACACAGTGTAATATGGTATGTGTTGTTGTTCATCTGAGGTTGTATTTACCTAATGTTAAGACCTGCTAAGGACCAGATAATTTTTATTATGTCCTGATACATAAAACCATAGAAATCAAAGAGGGTGTACTTCCTTTTTCACATGACTGCATTTAGTGTAGCAATCCCCCCAAACAGCTCTCTAACCCTCCACCTATTCCCCTCCATCTTTGTTACTGGCTGCCAGTCTGGCATTTTTAAAAAATAATTTATTATATAATTTTTTTTTATGCAGTGTAAAGATCCCCCTCCCCACCTGACCTCTCCAAGTTTCTGTTGTGTAGAGACCCATCCCTCCCTCTCCCCTAGCAAACCATTTTGCAGTATTATAGGGAACCCTCCCTCTATAGCCCATCTTTCATGCCTCCATCGGATCTTGAACTCTAGTCCCCTATGTTGTGTTCTAGTGACTTTTCTTGAGTCACCAGAGGGCTTTAGTTTTTAGATGCTTTCCTGTTGGCTTTCTGCTTTTTCTCTCAGGCTCTCTAGCTGCACCTCCTGCCAGCTGTTTGTAATGTGCAATTACCAACAGACTATTTAAACCTGACTGGCTAATAAGTGTTTGGCCTGACATTGAGTTTATTCAGTCTGTGGTCTATATTTATCAAAGTCTGGCGGACCTGATCCGCCAGTGCGGATCAGGTCCGCCAGACCTTGCTGAATGCGGAGAGTAATACGCTCTCCGTATTCAGCATTGCACCAGCAGCTCACAAGAGCTGCTGGTGCAACGCCGCCCCCTGCAGACTCACGGCCAATCAGCCACCAGCAGGGAGGTGTCAATCAACCCGATCATACTCGATCGGGTTGATTTCCGGTGATGTCTGTCCGTCTTCTCAGAGCAGGTGGACAGGGTTATGGAGTCTTTGTGACCGCTGCTTCATAACTGCTGTTTCTAGCGAGCCTACAGGCTCGCCAGAAACATGGGGCATCTAGCTACATTCGGAGCTTGATCGATAGGCCCCTGTGTCTCTGTTTGTGAAAGAAGAATATGTTTTGCTGTTTACTTTCTAGCATTGACCTTGGCTAATTCCTGATCATGTTTGTGTGTAAACCATTGCTTTGATGACTGATTTTGGACTGACCTGCTGAATTTTCTACCTTGCCTGTTTTAGCTTCCAGATTACCCTGTATTTGCCAGAGCGATACTGACCCTTCTAGTCTGACCTTGTTTCCTTCTTTGAGCTGCAACTCATGAGCACTTTCTCACCATTTTCTGAGTTCTACTGGTTACTTCTCCCTTATAGACTGTCAAGCCTTGCAGCGCCTGGAACTAGTGCCAAGTCTGTTTTCACTTATGCTGTGACCTGCAATTGATCAGCCTCTGCTGTGAACTGCCACCACCTAGCCTTCCAGCAACACTTATACTTGGCCTTGCAAGTATTCTGCCTGTGATACCAGTTCCTGTATTTATATTAGTCATTATGCCTAAAAGTAAGAAAGCTACACTGGTCCCATTCAATAAACAAGATCCTGTAAATTAATATGGCCACTCTCTAGACCTGACACCAATCATGACCCTGTCCACCTGTCCCTCCCACCTGTACCAATACAAGATCGCTACAGACAGTGACCGACGATCTGTCTTCAGATGGTAAGGGAGCATCATACGTATGTGAATCTGGAGGCAGCTTCAGGGCCCTAGTGGTTCAGGCTTGTGTGAGATTGAAGTTACTTTGCCTCTCCAACACCTCAAGTGTGATGTAGTTGAAAAGCTCTGCTTTCATGCTATTTGATGTGGTAGAGCAGGGGGCACAGCTGCACAAGCAATTTTCACATTCTTGTGAGTGAACCTTGTCCACCTAGCATTTTATAAATTCATTGGCATGATTAAGGGATCACCTCCCCGAAACATAGCCATATTTTTTGTCTATGTAACTATTCGTATTAAAGCTACTTGCTGTCACTGCCCTGCCAGTTCATTTAATAAATGGAGCCATTTGTTTTTTGTCACTGCACATTTTTGCACCTACATACTGCTGTATCACATAGATACTACTGTATCACAAAGGTACACTTTGATTACCATAGCAATTCACTGAAAACTCTACAAAAAGGCTGATGCTGTTCTAGGTTCATGCAGTAATATATGTTTGTCTGTCTATCTATCTATCTATCTATCTATCTATCTATCTATCTATCTATCTCTACCATCTACCTAGCTCTATCTATTTACAGACATATACAGGGATATAAATAGTAAGAAATTATAGATGACTAGCACAAAAAAGAAAAACTGTTTTCTATACTTAAAAATATATAAATCCCAAAATGTAATTCTCTATAAAATATGTAATTATGTTTAACTAGTTGATAAGCCTGACCAGAGGCAGTCTGTGTGTAAAAAATGAAACCCCCCAAGCTACAAAAAAATAAAAAAGTAAAAATACAGAAAAAAATAAACAAAGCTATCAAAAATAATAAAATTAAACCTAAACTAATACCCCATTAAAAATAAAAAATCCCCCCAAAATAAAAACACCCCTAATCTAATACTAAACTACCAATAGCCCTTAAAAAAGCTTTTGTAGGGCATTGTCCTAAAGAAATCAGCTCTTTTATATTAAAAATAAACAAAGTCCCCCTAACAGTAAAACCCCCCACCCACCAAACCCCCCAAAATAAAAAACCTAACACTAATAATCCTAAACTACTCATTGCCCCTAAAGGGGCATTTGTATGGGAATTGCCCTTAAAAGGGCATTCAGCTCTTTTTCACTGCCCTTAAAAGGGCATTCAGCTCTTTTGCAATTTGCCCAAAAAAAACCTAATCTAAAAAAACAACCCCCCCAAAAAAACAACAAATTAACACTAAAGCCCCAAATAGGTAGTCACGGTTTCAGAAGTCCGGCAGAGAAGGTCTTCTTCCAGGTGTGTCTATCATCTTTATCCACAGCAAAGGCGACACAGAGCAGAGGTCCAGAGCGGTCTTCCCAGATCTAGCGATCATCGGCGGTTGTCATCTGTGGTGGCATCGACGGTCTTTAGCAGCGGCAGTCCTCAGTGGTGGCAGTGGTCCTCAGTGGCATGGAGGCTCCTCTTCATCTGATGTCTGTGGTATATTAAATATTGAATGCAAGGTACCGCAATCAATTTGGGGTATCTTACATTCCTATTGGCTGAATTTTTCAAAACAGCCAATAGTATTAGAGTGACTAAAATCCTATTGGCTATTTAAATCAGCCAATAAGATTTCAGTAGTGTTCATCCTATTGGCTGCTAAAGTTTTCAAAACGTAAATTAGTTTTTTGCTTTGTGGGGGTTGGCGGTGTGGGAGTTAATAGGTAAATTGGGTTTAATGCGTTGTGGGGGGGTTGGTGGATTAGGGGTTAATAGATGTATTAGGTAGTTTGCAATGTTGGGGTTTGTGGATTAAGGGGTTAATAATTTGATTAGGTAGTTATTTTTTCTTAATACTTTGTGCGCGCGGTTAGTTTATTTTTTTCTTAATACTTATTACGGGCAGTTATTTTATTTTGTTAAATACTTATTGCGGGCGCTTAGGTTTTTTTTTTTTATACATATTGTAGGCAAAATTTTTTTTTAATTAATACTTATTGTGGGCGGTTAGATTTTTTTAATACTTATTGCGGGCGTTTTTTTTTTTGTTTTTTTGTAATGCTCCGTTTGCCTTCACTGCCCGGTGGATTCTGGGATGCAGCGATTCTTTCACCACCCTGCCATTTTCGGAATCCACCTATATGCAACTTTGCTGCATCAAGGTGAATTCTTTTGGCTGCCTCGCGCTGCCAACATTCCTTTGAGGATGCGTGCGCAACTGCCCACGGTGACGGATGCGTTACAAACGTGATTATAGTATAGATAAACATTTGAAATGTACTTTGTTTTTTGTTTTAACTATTTTTACTGCAATTTAAAATTCAGATGCTAGATTGAATCCTACAAGTTTCTGAACTCTGACCTTAAAGGGGCATGAAACCCAAATTTTTTCTTTCATGATTCAGATAGAGAATACAATTTTACACAACTTTCCAATTTATTTATATTATTTAATGTGCTTCCTTCTCTTGTTATCCTTTGCTGAAAGGTTTATCTAGGCAAGCTCAGGAGCAGCAGAGAACCTAGGTTCTAGTTGTTGATTGGTAGCTGCATATATATATCGATTGTGATTCGCTCACCTATGAGTTCAGTTAGAAACCATTAGTGCATTGCTGCTCCTTCAACAATTGATACCAAGAGAATGAAACAAATTAGATAATAGAAGTAAATTAGAAAGTTGTTTAAAATTGTATTCTCTATCTGAATCATGAAAGAAACAATTTGGGTTTCATGTCCCTTTAAATTTCCTATACAGTGATTCACTGACCAGTTTGGAAGATTTATATATGTACCTAATTGGATATACCGTATTAACGGAAATAAGATATACAATATTAATATACTGGCAGGTAGACAGCTATTGTTATTAACAAATCCACTGAAAGTGAGACAAGATTTTTGGGTGTATTCTGTCTGTGGATTGTTTGCAAATCTTCCTTACATAATACATATTTATCACCCTGGCAACAGAGTGGTCACTGTCTAAATATGCTGTATAATTCCTGTCACTTAGGGATTTCCTCTTGTAGTGTTGCCAATTTGATATTAATTCAAGTATTTTATTGACTTTAGCTTCTCTTTGAAATCATTTTTACCTTCAAGGAAGTAACAAGGTAAATATTTGACGTTATCTAAATAGAATACTGTTTCAGAATCTTTAAAGGGACAATAAACTGCTGGGCACAACTACACTAGAATGGTTACTACTCTCTATGCTATTGCTTTACCCCTTATTCCTGAAGATCTTTTCAGAGTGGCTCTTCTATTTTAACATTTTAAAGGGAAATTAAACACTAAATACATGCTAGATAGAATGATGCATTCAAAGAAAAGATTAGTCCATGACTAACATGTAGATGCATTTTTTAAAGTTCCATTAGTTGTTTAAAAAGTGACAAAATAAGTGTAAAGTTTTAGTGTCTATAAAACACTGGGAGTTGTCATGTTGTAACTTGTGTTACCTTCTCTGCTGTGGCCAATTAGGGTCAGTTATAAATAGGTCACTAGAGTGTGCAGCCAATGGTTGTGCTGGATTTAACAGTGTTCTGCACTTCCATTTCTAACAGGAACTGAAAAGCTCATAATTTCAGAATGGAATTACAGGCAAAGAGGGCAAAATAAATAATGAAAGTAAATTGCAGAGTTGTTTTATTATATACAATTTATCATTTTATATTACCATCTCAAAGTGTTTAATGTCCCTTTAAAGTTTCCAGATGCTGCATTTGCACCTCTTTTTACTGGGTCTGCCATCTTGGAGCGCTTGTATTCTCACACCCTGTGACAGAAGGAGTATGCATTTACAGATCACTGAGGTTGTCAACTTTCTCACAACCATATAATGTGCTTCAGATTAGGATGCATGATACAGAGCAGGATCTTTACATTTTTACACCAGCTCCATTGCTCTGCATTTTTTCTTATTTTTAATATAATTTGTGTAACTTTAAAACTTTTTTTTTTAAAAACTGCAAAAATGTAAACTCACATATTGTATCATACACACTAATCTCAAACAAATTCTACAGCTGTCAGTGTACACAGCTTATGTCACAGGTTGTGACAATACCTAATCTCCAAGATGGCAGCACCCAGTATGAAAAGGTGGAGCTTCAGTATCTTTAAGCTATTAAAATAGTAGAACAATTTTTAAAAAAGCTGCAGGCACAGGAGTAAATACAATAACATGGTTAGTAGTAACCATTCTTTTATAATTGTGTTCAGCAGTTTAATGTCCCTTTTAAGGGATAAATTATGAATGGAGCGCAATTTATTGCTCCAGCTTGCACGCTAACTCAGCTTGATTTTATATATATATATATATATATATATATATATATATATATATATATATATATATTACCTTTACGCTAACCTGACGCGGGCAAAGAACCAAAGTTAGGATATCGGGACTGCATTAGCGTACTCCCCCATAGACTTCAATAGAATGAGAAAAGTGCAAAAAAAAATCTAACACTTATACTCACTCGCTAACTTGAATAACCCTAATCCCCTAACTCTAATAAACCCTAAATGGCCACATAGCCCACTGCAAAGCACCCCACTACACTAATAACCCCTAAGCCGCCACATAGCCCACCGCAAAATACATTTTTACACTATTAACCCCTAAATTGTCACACCTCTATCGCAAAATACCCCACTACACTATTAACCCCTAAACCACCACAACCCATTCCGAAATACACCTCTACACTATTAACCCCTAAATTGCCACAATCTCAATTGCAAAATACCCCTCACTATTATTAACCTCTAAACCTCCACAACTCCCATCCCTAAATACCCAAAACCTCTAAACCCTGTAACAATGTTTGACATTAAAAAGAAAGACATTTTTAAAACATAATATTATATTAAAAAAATATAACAAAAACATTAAAATGATGCCAGTAAAGAAGGAAATGGATAATAAAGACAGTAAGGGAAATACTGGTCTCTGTGTCTTTGATAAAATATAGATTATCCATACCCTAAAGCTCTATAATCAGACCCAATACCAGCTTCTAACATGTTCTATTTGAGTAAACTAGCAATTGAAGTAGATGAGATATGTTTATAAAGAGGAAACATGGGAGAAAGGGGACTTACCTCAAAATACTTTTCTGGATTTTGAGCCTTTATGGTTTGGGTGTTTTCATTCAAGATAAGCAAAAGAAGAAAAACTTAATTCAGTTTTAGCATAGTGAAATCATTTTGAAACAATGTGCCTGAGTAGGAGACACCTCCTCTCAGTTGCTAAGGCTTTGTTAGTATTCCACTAAGACCTTATGGACTGACTGAAACTTTATACCCACTCTCTTATTATATCTGGATCAAGCATATAGTTATTAACTACAATCTGTTCAGCCATTTCAAAAACTTTAATGATGAGGCCAGTGACATCCAAGTGTTTAGCTTGGCACCTCATCAAAAGTAAACATTAATTACTATTCAAGTCAATATCTTGAGTGCTAATAGAAGTATTTGGATGAAAATAGAAACAACATTACACTTTAAGTCTGGCTTCAACTATTTTAGCTTTAAATATATTTTAAACCAATCTCTTTGTAACTTTTTTCAGATGCAAAGCTACAATAGACAATTACATTGTTCAAGAGGCTCTGTTCCTTTAAACTGTTAAGACGCTGGTTATAATATAAACATAATTTTCCCCTAGGTGATAGTTATATGCTGGTTTTGATATCACACTTTGAACCAAATGCATGAGTATAGTTGTGTAATATATTATAGAAAAAAGTAAAGGCAACACACACAACTTCTGATGTGTAGCTTAACCTTATCCTCACTCTGTCCTGTGACTTGTATCATGCTTCTCTTCCAGTCCCACCAAGTGCAAGTGTTTGTCTCTTCTGTATTAGAACCAAGTGTTAGACAGTAACATCAGATCAATCAGAAGCTGCTAAGCGCTTTTATGTCCACTGTTTAACACCTTCTCAACTTGAGTGACTGGCTGCTACCTCCCTCTACATGGGATAGCATCTCAGGTTTTACTTGCCGCCACCCAACCAACCTGACTTACAGGAACTGAGCAAGAGCCCTTGATGAATCCCTTAGAAATAAATCTAACCCTGCGTCAGTTAAGTGAACCCCATCGGGCCTATATAGCTCCCGCTTGTCGGCTGTAATGGCATTGTGCAGTACCATGAAGCCCTGGGAACCAGTGATGGAAGTACCCACATCCAGGTTTAGTTTCTTTCTGACCCTGTAGGCTGCACTAGAAGACCCCATGTGGTGCCACTGACATCTGGCTATTACATTAGACCAACCAATGGTAACCCCGGGAATCCAGGCCCTAATCCAGCCTAAGTCAGATTGGATGATCCTAGTTAACTCTAGTGAAGGGATGGCACCCAAATTATTCCCAGGTGGATTATAATAATGTGGGGTTTACCCCAACGCCTGTGGGCACCAGTTACGACACTTGGGACCTGGGGCCAGCACATACCCCAAAACCCCAGCCAATGAATCGAAACCCTATATGTGGGAAAACCCAAATCCTTCACCCGGCCTTAGTGAGGGCACAGATCGCCGCCCAATGGATAAAAGAGTGGCCAACGATCTACACTCTCGAGGCGGCCTTGTGAGCACCTAGAAAACAAAGCAAAATTAACAAATCATAGCAACAGATTTTAAGCAAACAAAAAACTTGGGCATAAGAAAAAAAACACCATTTTACTAGACCAACTGATTGCATACCTATACTGGGCAAACGTATAACTTATAGCGATTGGAGCGCCACCACCCCAATCGTTGGATAGTATGTGCTGTTGCCCCTTGCAGAGCAGCATTAGTGGCCGCCCCAATCCAAAATGAGTGGGGTGATATTTTGGAGGGGTCAAGACCGGCCATCTCCACCGATTGTGCTAAAATTCTACGACATTGATAAGATGAGAGAGCAGTACCATTCTCATGCACAAGAAACTGCCAACCCCATGATGGCCTGGGCTGTAAGTATGTTGATAGCGTAGCTAAAGGGCAAAAAGAGTTCCCTTGAGCTGGGAAAGTGACCCATACTTCTCTGGCCTCCTGATCAGTTTTTGATTGTGGAATTAAGGACAATACGGAAGAGGGATAAATCCTGACATAGTCCAACTGCACTCCGTCATTTAAATGCTTTTTAGAAGGGGATACTAATTCTGTAATTTGTAGGGCCCCCACAAATGCCAAAACAAAGGTTGTCTTGAAAAGCAAGACCTCATAAGATGTTCTACAAATATTGGGTAAAATCTCCATCAGCCTCTCAAGCCAGTCAAGCATAATGGGCTCCCTAATGTCACCCTTTTCCAACTGTGATTGACCCTAAGTGTCTGCCTAATAAAAAAGGAACCCATGGGGTCATTAGTTCCCAGAAGTTTAAAGAAAAATGACAGAGCCGCCAGACAGGACTGGACTGCACCCTTGCGCAAACCTGCCGCTTGCATACACACCAACCATTCACACACTATCACCTGAGAGCTAATGGAAGAATCCACCCCATGAGCACTGCAAAATTGGACCAAATCTTTCCAGAGCCTAACATAAATTTGCCAAGTTGTTGGGGCGAGGGATGAGCAGACAACGGAATTAAAGAGAGCCAGGATCCATCAGCTGCCAAAGAAAACTGGGGCAGATTAGCCCATCTTTGGCCTCCTGTGGCGCTAATTTCCTAAAAGTCACCCAATTAAACCTGGACTGGGCATCTGCTAGAACATTGTTAACCCCTGGGACATGGCTAGCCTGGAAGTGAATATTAAGGTGACGACATCTTAAAACCAAATGACGTAACAGCCGTACTATGGTCACAGAAGATGCAGAAAGCCTGTTAATAGAATGTACAACATTAAGAGTGCCAGGGCCCTGGACACCATTCCCCCTGAAATTAAGCACCATATCCATGAGACCCTGCTGCATTAGTAAAGAAATGCAGGATCTGGCTAGATACTGGGTTAGATTGCAACATGCTGACCCAATTAAAATGTATCAAGAATGCTTTCCAAACCTTCAAGTTCTCTACCATGTCTCTAGAAACCATTATTCTGTCAGATACCTTAGGGTTGCCCTTAAGATGTATTTCTAGTCTCCTATTGAATACCCTACCCATGGGGATTACCCGGCAAGTGAAATTTAACAAACCCAGGAGAGATTAAAGGTGCCTCAAATATAAATATTTCTTGGAAACAGCCACACAAACTGACTCCAACATATTCTGTACCTTGTCTAGGGGCAGCGTACATACCATCTCTAAGGTGTCAATTTCTATGTCTAGGAAGGTCAATTTAGTACACGGTCCCTGGGTTTTGTCCTTAGCTAGAGAAACCTCGAGCTGGGACATGAGGCGTTTTATTTCCGTAACAAGCTGAATACACCTGTCTGTACCCTTTTCCCCCACCAGGAGAAAATAATCTAGGTAGTGTGCTGTGGGATCCGCTCCAACCAGTTTGGCCACTGCCCAATATAAGAAGGTGCTAAAACATTCAAACAGTGAGCAAGAGATAGCACAACCCAAAGGTAAACATCTGTCTACATACTGTAGTAACTACCCTCTAACCCATAAGAGGGAAGGATCTAGGATGCAAAGGCAACAGAAAAAAAGCTGACTCAATATCCAGTTTCACTAACAAAGCACCTCTACCAACCCCACAAGCCAAGTCAAGAGCCTTATCAAATGACTGGTAGTGAACTGAGCTAAGTTCAGGGTCAATAGCATCATTGACTGAGCTCTCTTTGGGGTAGAAGAGGTGCTGAATCAGACAAAACATGCCCGGTTCCGTCTTCGGAACCACTCCCAAAGAAGAGATGACCAAATCAGGAAAGGGTGGGACACTAAAGGGACCCACTACTCTCCCCAAAGATATTTTTTTAGCTAGATTCTCCCTAACTACTTCAGGGTGTTTGTACACTGATTTAAGATTACGATAAGTGTGTGAACCCACAACAGATTTACTTACAGGTATCACAAATCCTTCCCGACCCTGAATTCCACCAAGAGTAAGCCCGCTACCTGATGGTCTCAGCTCAAGGGCGTCCACCCTCACCCTCATCGATATATCTTATCCAAATTGGTATATGTTTTATAAAGTGATCATTGTTATGAGAGAATACTTGCAATTGCTCCCACCAGCCCATAAATAAATTGGCATAGGTGGGGGCACATGCCGTGCCCATGGCTGTCCCTTGGATTTGAAGATAGAATTGGTCTTGGAAGGTAAAGAAATTTGAATTTAGCATAAAATGTAACAACTGTATTATGAAAAAATTGTGAGATTCATTATCTTTTTGATTTGTTTAAGGAAATATTTTATAGCTTGTATCCCTAAGTGATGATTGATGTTGGTGTATAAGGATTCAACATCGGCTGTTACTAAAATAGACTTATGTGTGAGATAAATGTTTTCCAATTTCTGCAGAACCTCCATAATATCCTTTACAAATGAAGGTAGGGTATATAAGTATTCTCTGAGTCTTGCATCTACATATTTACTTGCTTTTTATGTGATACTTTCATTGCCTGAAATTATGGGCCTGCAGGAGGGCATTTTGGATTTTTGGGAATTTTTAGGATAAAGTATACACTCGCAAATTTGGGGTAATTTTGTGTTAAATATATTTTATCAGTATTAGGTATAATCTCATCTTTATATTCATCATTAATCATTTTTTTATATTTCTGTAAGTACATTTGAGTCGGATTGCTTAGTAATTTTTTTATAACATTCAGTGTTGTTTAGCTGGTGGTGTGCTTCCTCTAAATACATTTTAATATCCCACAAGACAATGTTGCCACCCTTGTCAGAGGGCTTCACTATAGTGGCTTGCCACGATTGAATCTCATTTACTGCAATATTCTGTTTAATTTTTCTATGTGGCATGGTTTCAATTTGATGGCATACTACTTCATTAAAGGTTTGTATCTCAGGAGAACAGTGTAAAGGTGGAGAAAATGTTGATTTAGTAGTTATATTTTGTCTCCAGTTGTAGTCAGGGGTTTCAAAGGAATTACTTTCTTCAAGTAATTGTTCTAAATCTTCTAAAGTATTTTGATCACAAATAGTCCAATTATCACCAAATGTTTTTTTCAGAAAAAAATTCTTTAATAACGATTTTCTGGTGAATAAATGGACATCTTTTATTAGTTAAAATTTGTTGAGATTATTAGAGGGACAAAAACTTAATCCCTTCGCTAATACTTTAATGTGATCTTGTGTTAACTTATGTTTGGTTAAATTAATGACTCTTAAGTTACCCTCCTGATCTGGGAGAATGGACTTGGTTGTCTCCTGTGTTGTTGTCTGTGGGGAGGGGTATTGTTTTTCCTTTTGTTTTGTCTGCCCTGATGTATTGGAGGCCCTGGCGGATAAAATGATCTGGTCAGAGGGACTTGTGATAAAAAAGAGGTATATGGAGCATTAGATGTATTATCATTAGAAGTTGAATGTAATACAGCAGCTAGAGTTTGTGATCTAGTACGTACCCTAGATTCATTTGGGATACTTATAGTGGGGATGGTATCTGTAGTTTCAGTATCTGAATATTCAAATTCATAATCTGATTGTGTTACTATGGGATTGTGTGATGTTATGGCTGGATGGAAGTTTTTATAATTTCTTTGCCAGCGATACACTTTTTTGTTAGAGTAGTTATTCAGATCTCTGAGATATTTATATTTTTTTATTTGGATTAAGTCATTTTCTAACTTGTCCAGTTCTTTTTGATATTGTGTGTAAAGTGTGTTAAAAGTAGTATTCTGTTCAATAGGTTTTAGTTGCTCATTTTGTGATTGAATTTCCTGATCTAACCTAGCTATTTCATCTTTGTCTGCTTCTATTAGGATTTCCATACAGGTCTGAGAACATTTTTCGGAAAAGCAGCACAGCTAGATTGGAGTAAAAAAAAAAAAGATCATATTTCCTAAAATTTTTAGTCCAAAAAACATGACTGGTGGGGCGTGGCCAAGCAGCTAACATGGAAGGACGTATTATCTGCAGCTCCTCAGGAAATTTTAACAATCTGCTGAATTTTGTTATTTGAGGACATCATATACAGCAGTGATTCCTCTTAATGGAAGTATGAGCTCAGGGTGAGCTGCAGGAACTTATTTTTAGCCAGTTTAAAGGTCTTTATACTTTTGCACTCGGAGGGCTGCGGCCTACTCACATGAACTTGACGTCTCCCCCCCCTGGCCACCTGGGTTAAGGGGCGCAATACAGAGCACTAAGGGAAGCTCCTACTGTATACTCTGACACCATTCTGCCGTAGACCGCTTTTTCACCGTACCTAATGGCTATGGACCGTCCCCATAATCTGACGTGGGGGATGCTAGAAAAGCTATTGCAGGCTCATTACAGCAGACTAGAGCAGCGCATTGAGTTAATCATTAAGAGCCGTAGCTCTCCAGAAGCAATACAAGATGAGAACTGCGGCTCTGAAGATACATCCTCCCATCTTACAGTGAATACCTTACCTAGCAGAGTGATTACAGCGGAACGGCGGATTACTCAGACTGAGACACGCAGCAGTCGAGTACACAAAAAGGTGATCTTTCTGACACGCAGGGTAACTAGAGCCGTAGCTGCAAAACGGACAGTACAGCAACCGGATTATCATAGGACCACAAAGAGACTTGTTCACTGGAAGTCTCGGAAACTTACAAGACAAAGATGATTTCAGGGACTGTGTACCTCTGTGCTTAAAGGGCCGCTGGATTTGCTACACCAGTCAATCCTCATAGAATTGTTTATTGCGCAAAAATGTATAAGAGCCCCACTCACAGAGGTTAGCTTGACCAACACGTATGCTGCAGTCTTGGCAAAAACCGGAGTAGGTTAGGCCTGTGAGTTTTGTGGTGGGTTATCTGATACACTGTATTGTGGACTTGACTATACTGATTTGTTGCGCAGCAGCTTTATTACCGATGTTTTTACATTTCCGTGCGGTTGGACATGGTACAGTGCGGTTGGACATGGTACAGTGTCCCTCATCTTTCCTCCAGATTAATTAAGACTGTACTGTCTGATGATCTATCTTATATGTACTGGACATAAAGAATTGCTTATGATTCAAATATCTGATACTCTAACCAATTACTGCAGTCTCCTTATTAATGTATTCTAAAGCTCTTTTATGCTGAGGGGTTGGCTCCTGGGCTCTTTAATTGATTAGTGTTAAACAGCTTATCCCTGTATACTAATGTTTATACCCTAGTAGAATATAAGTACTTGTATGTACACGTTAACCAGTTTGAATGTTCAGATGATATGTAACTGTATATAGTGACCTGCAGGCTAGCCAAACCCATATAGTAATGTTGAAACTTATTTAAAGTGTTAAGGAGAGTAGCATGGATCCCCTGATATCCGTCGTAGATAGTTTTTTACATTTGAATGTCTGATGATAGAAGTGCAGGTTCTAGGTATGCCCTCTTATATTATTATCTCTGCCAGTAACAGCCCTGGAGCGGCTATAGCAATCTAACAGTTTCCTGGGCTTAAAAGCGCCTAGTAATAATATTTGTACAAACCATTGTCTAACATGGGAACAGAAAGGCATAGTTGCCCCCTCATATTATCTTATGCTTCTTTTCCCTTTATCTTCCTCTGTTTATTTGGCAGAGTTAAGCAGTCTCTGCCCCGCTTAGAGAATTGTTTGCTGAGCCCCACCACAGTAAACGCTGAGTCTTTATATCCTTGTGCCCTCCCGTACCCCTTTTGTTTTTTTATTTTATTCTTGGACCCCCCCCGCGGTCCTTGTGGCATAGGAGGGCGAGCGTATAGTATAGGTCCATAAGCGGCCTATCTTTATTTAAAGCCCCCAGCCTAGATGAATTCATTTAGGCCCAAAAGTGGCCTCTACTGTTCTGACTGTAGACTGGGGAAAAAAACCGAGGGAAGTTTTAGGTTTGCTCCCCTAGCATTGTATTCTTCATCCTGTAACCAGCAAATGAACCTATTCTATGTGAACTTTCTGTAATGTGAGCAAAATATCTGTTTGTTTTTGTTTCCCTCAATAAAAAAAAAAATTAAAAAAAAAACAAAAAAAAAACATGACTGGTCCTTTGAGTGTGGGGATCCACAGGCTAAGAATCTAGGGCACGATTCGATATACGCCGTAGTTTTCGGCACAAGCGAGGGAACCCGCGTCGCCCATAATTTTACCTTGCACATCGGGGTATTACATATACTGCGCTGTTAGATGCTAAACTGGCGTAAGTAGGACAAACTGGCGTTCTTCCGAAAAGTGCGCAAATACACATTTTACTCGTCGCAAGTAACTTACACCTGTATTTTGTCCACGTAAAGTCTCAATAAAAGTAGTTTTATGCAAATTAGGCTAACACTCGTAAAAATCTCCAGCGACTCCATCTAAAAATGCGCCACGTAATTACGCTATTCAAAAGTCATATATAAACCTATGCGCATCCGCCATTTTCTTCAGTGTGTTTGGATGGTTTGTTGAGCTACAGCACACTACACTGGAGTGGAGGTTTAGTCAGAGTAGAGAGAGAGGCGCAAACAGAGGAGTTAGTTAGGTCACATTGTTGGTTGGTAAAGCTTGTACACACACATATTTTTACATATTTCACACATATTGCATACATATATATACAAAATACACAACACTTTTTTTTCTAACACCTCACACATTTTATTTCAATTTTACAGTGTGATAGGCTGAGTGTTTGGTTGTGATTGTTTGTTATTGAACTGGGAGTGAGTGTGAGTGTGTGAGTGTGTGTAGTGTGAGGATGGCAGGGAGAGGTAGGGCAGAGGGGAGGAGGGGAGAGGAGTGGCAGGGAGAGGAGTATTGTAGAGGACAGGAGGAGCAGTGGGGTCCCCGTCAGGGAGTAAGTGGAGTGGGGAGAGGGAGAGCTAGAAGGGATGATGGGAGGGGAGATGCCCGAGAGCCCTAGAGACAAGGCACATCTAGAAGAGGGACAGAGGGTGCACATGGGGACAGAAGGGGGGAGGAGGGAGAGGATAGGGAGGAACCCACACCAGGGACATCACAGGGAGGAAGCCAGGTGTCCACAGAGGATGAGAGGATGAGATATCCAAACTTCTCATTCAATGAGAATGTTGCCCTAGTCCAGGCCATCATGGACAATCACAGTGCCGTCTTTGGCCAGGAGAAGGGCAAAGGCATTGCCAGAAGGCATAAAACAGCATGGTTGGCAGTAGAGGATGCCGTCAACAGTGTGGCCCCGCAGAGGAGGACTGTTGAGGGCCTTAAAAAAAGGTGGAATGACTGTAAGAGGCAGGTGAAAGAGAAGATGGGGCAGGAAGCCATGCACCAGAGGGGAACAGGTGGTGGTCCACCCCTGGACACAGAATACAACACCTGGCAGGAGATGATACTCAGGTCCCTGAGTATCACAGCAGTCCGTGGACTTCCATGCTGGTGAGTAACATCCCACACACCAGTATGATATGTATTTGAGATATAACATCCTTTAATGTCACACATTCATGTACACAATGAGGAGCATGGTATTTGGCCTACTAACAAAAACATCTACAATTATATTTGACATTAATGCTACTTAACACAATGCAATTCATGATATGAGGTTTAATAGTGCAATACTAACATGTCTCAGAGTAACACAGGCCACAAGCCACATGTAGAGTTTTCAGTAAATGGACACTATAGCCATCACAATACTTTTAGCTCAGAAAGCAGGTTCTGTGCCTACATCAGGCTAAAGTAAATTGTGTGACCATAGTGTCACTTAAAGAACACATTTTTTTTTACACATAACTATTGTATGAAACACATACCTGTATACGATTAAAATCCCTCATATCACAAATCACATTGTGCACATGCATGTTATAGAGTTTGACATGAGAATGAGTATAGGCCTTAGCATGTATCAATGCACATTGTATGCCCACATGGACATATATATGACTGTACTAATCCCTCTCATCATTTGACTCCTCCACAGAACCTCCTGTCACCAGGATGCAAACAGGCATGCCGCCACCTCCACCACCACCACCAGTCACAGGCATGCAGCCACCTCCACCACCACCACCAGTCACAGGCATGCAGCCACCACCACCAGTCTTCAGGCAACCACGTGAACATTATGCTCCCAGGCATGAGCAGGGTTGGATGGCTTAAGTTGAGGACCCGGAAGTGATGCCACCACCATTGCCATATGACCCCTGGCAAGATTCCTGGCCAGAGGAATATTCTTTTTTTGGCTTTGAGGGGGAGCCAAGTCAGCCACAAAGGGTCCATGTCTTTACCCCCCCCCCAACACAATCTAAGGCCAGTCATGGCTTTTACACACAGGATATGTCACAAGAAGTGCCAACTGGACAGGCTGAGTGGTCACACACTGGTCATCAGTGGGACTATCAATCCACCCTGAGAGCTCCACCATCTTCTTCCCTTGGGAGAGCTCCACCATCCTCTTCACTTGGGAGAGCTCCACCATCCTCTTCCCTTGGGAGAGCTCCACCATCTTCTTCACTTGGGAGAGCTCCACCATCCTCTTCCCTTGGGAGAGCTCCACCATCCTCTTCACTTGGGAGAGCTCCACCATCCTCTTCCCTTGGGAGAGCTCCACCATCTTCTTCACTTGGGAGAGCTCCACCATCCTCTTCCCTTGGGAGAGCTCCACCATCTGCAGATGAGCATATAGCTGAAAGTACTCAAGCACCAGCAGATGCAGCTGAAGATGTCCCATAAGCACCAGCAGATGCAGCTGAAGATGTCCCACAAGCACCAGCAGATGCAGCAGAATCTGCACCTCAAGCACCTAGAAGTCCTGCTGCTCAAGAGCCTGTGAATGCACTGTATTCTCCCCTGGGTGAGGAATACATTTCACTCTGTCTGTTATGCAGATGCAGATGGACAATAGATGGCGGGAAAAAAAATCAACTCTATGGTGTGTTGGTTGCACTTTACACACCAGCAGGACACTGCCTCCAGCCTATCATCTGTGGCCAGCACTCCAGCAGAAACATCTGAATCTTCACAAACCAGGAGAACAAGGAAATCCACTACAGTGACCTAAACATGAATTAAACTAATGAGATATTTTCAGTAATTAGGGTGGTTAAGGGAAGGATGGTGGGATGTAGTAGTTTCACTTACTGTACATGCAGTGGAAATCCGCAGTATGTAATTCTATGACCAGCTGCAGCAGGAGCAGCACCATGACCAGGGACCTCAGCAGCAACTATAGAATCAGCATGTATAGACAGAACAACAGGGGCTTGTAGGGCTTCCAGCACCCCTTGTGCCCCATGATGCACCCCTTGTGCCCCATGATGCTGCCTCTCTATGGAAAGCAGGGGAAACATGGTGGCTAATGAGGATGTGCATTGGTGGTTTTTTTAGGCTTCCTTTTGAGAGGTTGTGCTGTTTGTGATTGGTTTGACACACTTGCAGGGGCAGGAATAATAAATGCTTGGAAGAGGTTTAACTGTTTGAGATGAAGCTGCTGATATGTATGTTATTGAGCATGCATTTGTAGGCCTTCAGAGAGTTACGTTTTTTTATAAGTCAGTGCAAGGGTTGCTGCACCTGCAATTTGTGGCGAGATGAGAATGGAGTAGATTTTCTGAAATCTGCGCGCGTAAGTCCTTACGCTGTATATTGGATACCAAAAAATTATGTCAGTCTATGGGTAAAAAAAAATACGGGCGAATGCTGAAATATAGGCGAGTAACTTGTATGCTATGCCGTATATGTGATACCAAACCCGCGGAAAAACTGGTGTCGCCGGCTTTTGCGGGCGACGCTGCATATCGGATGGGGCCCCTAGAGCCCAACTTTTTTTTAAATGAAGATTGTTTCCCAGGATTGGGTGGCCACATTACAGTACAATCACACTTAAATCAGATATATTGTTGCAAAAATAAAATTTTAATTATTTAATAATTTTAGTTAAAATTACTAAACAAGTTAGTTACTTTTAATTTAATTTAACTCTAATACTTAAATTTACTAATATTTGGTACAGATACACATGCTTAATTAGCTCATTGGTGCTGAGGGCCAAACAAAAACACGCTTTTGGTCTGGATACGGTCTGCAAGCTATAGCTTGAGAGGCTCTAACTTAGATAGCCCAGTTACCCCACAGGAATGTTTTGGGTTGGGAAGTGTGTCCTGTTTCCCGCAGCAGCTTCTTTATATTCGGTTTTAAGAGTTAGCTACAATCTCTGCTCAAAACCTGCCCAGCCATGCCCACACCCCACCTCCATTCATCCATAACTTGACCCAACAAATTTGGTGGTGCCATCTCCCACCATTTACTAAGCCTCCCCATCCTGAAAAAGCTCTGTGAAATGTTGAGAGATATACTGATATGGTGTTTGAGACTCCAGGCAGCCTAACATGGGACTTGCAGCAAGCAGTGAGCCCACCTGAGACCCCTCAAATCAGAAATGACTATTTCAAGCCCTCTTTTTCAAGAAAATACATATTAAAAAAGAGGATATGATTTTGGGAGAGAGGTGCCAATTAACATTTTTAATTAACATTAGTGATGTCGCGAACATAAAATTTTCTGTTCGCGAACGGCGAACGCCGACTTCCGCAGATGTTTGCGTACGGGCGAACCGGGCGAACCGCCATAGACTTCAATAGGCAGGTGAATTTTAAAACCCACTGGGACTCTTTCTGGCCACAATAGTGATGGAAAAGTTGTTTCAAGGGGACTAACACCTGGACTGTGGCATGCCGGAGGGGGATCCATGGCAAAACTCCCATGGAAAATTACATAGTTGATGCAGAGTCTGGTTTTAATCCATAAAGGGCATAAATCACCTAACATTCCTAAATTGTTTGGAATAACATGCTTTAAAACATCAGGTTTGATATTGTAACGATCAGGTAGTGTAAGGGTTAAGCCCGCTTCACAGTGACAGACCAAACTCCCGCAGCGGGTACAACATCATCATCATCACACTGTACGTCCATGTGTGTAATGCTGCCTGACTGAGACATATCCCTGTTATCTACATCCTCTGGCAATAATGGTTGCGCATCACTCATTTCTTCCAACTGATGTGTAAATAACTCCTCTGACAGATCAAGTGAAGTGGCTGGGTTGCTAGTGTTGGTGGTGGCGGCAGGCGGGCGAGTGGTAACTTGAGAGGTGCCCGAAGCTAAGCTGGAGGAGGATGGTGCGTCAAGGTTCCGAGCGGAAGCTGTAGAAGATTGGGTGTCCTGTGTTAGCCAGTCAGCTATGTCGTCAGAACTTTTCGAGTTCAGGGTATGTGGCCTCTGAACACTGGGCATTATTCTAGGGCCAAAGGGAATCACAGCACCACGACCACGACGGCCCCTGCGGGGTGGCCTGCCTCTACCTGTCATTTTTTTTTTTGGATTAGTGGTACTATGCGTGCAAGCTACTGTGACAACAGATATGAGTGGCACTGTGCACTAGCAGAAGTTGGCAGAGTAGACGCTGTAGGCCTGACACACACGCTTGCAGACAACTAACTGCTATTCAATCTATTACAGTCAAAATTGTATTTTTTTTTTAAATGTACACTACTGTTACACCAGATATGAGTTGCACTGGTGTGACACTGTGCCCTGGCAGGCCCTGAAACGCACACGTGTGAAGGAAACTGACTGCTATTATTTCACAGTCAAATTTCTAGTTTTTTTTTAACCCCTTAAGGACCAAGGCCATTTTTTCAATTTCTTTCCCTTAAGGACCAGGGCTATTTTTACATTTCTGCGGTGTTTGTGTTTAGCTATAATTTTCCTCTTACTCATTTACTGTACCCACACATATTATATACCGTTTTTCTCGCCACTAAATGGACTTTCTAAAGATACCATTATTTTCATCATATCTTATAAATTATTATTAAAAATATTATAAAATATGAGGAAAAAATGAAAAAAACCCACACTTTTTCTAACTTTGACCCCCAAAATCTGTTACACATCTACAACCACCAAAAAACAACCATGCTAAATAGTTTCTAAATTTTGTCCTGAGTTTAGAAATACCCAATGTTAACATGTTCTTTGCTTTTTTTGCAATTTATAGGGAAATAAATACAAGAAGCACTTTGCTATTTCAAAACCACTTTTTTTTCCAAAATGAGCTCTAGTTACATTGGAACCCTGATATCTGTCAGGAATACCTGAATATCCCTTGACATGTATATATATATATTTTTTAGAAGACATCCAAAAGTATTGATCTAGGCCCATTTTGGTATATTTCATGGCACCATTTCACCGTCAAATGCGATCAAATAAAAAAGAAAATTGTTCACTTTTTCACAAACTTTAGGTTCATTTCTCACAGAAATTATTTACAAACAACTTATGCAATTATGGCATAAATGGTTGTAAATGCTTCTCTGGGATCCCCTTTGTTCAGAAATAGCAGACTTATATGGCTTTGGCGTTGTTTTTTGGTAATTAGAAGGCTGCTAAATGCCACTGCGCACCACACGTGTTTTATGCCCAGCAGTGAAGGGGTTAATTAGGGAGCATGTAGGAAGCTTGTAGAGTTAATTTTAGCTTAAGTGTAGTGTAGTAGACAACCCAAAGTATTGATCTAGGCCCATTTTGGTATATTTCATGCCACCATTTCATGGCCAAATGCGATCAAATAAAAAATGTTTTTTCACTTTTTCGCAAACTTTAGGTTTCTCACAGAAATTATTTACAAACAACTTATGCAATTATGGCATAAATGGTTGAAAATGCTTCTCTGGGAACCCCTTTGTTCAGAAATAGCAGACTTATATGGCTCTGGCATTGCTTTTTGGTAATTAGAAGGCTGCTAAATGCCACTGCGCACCACACGTGTTTTATGCCCAGCAGTGAAGGTGTTAATTAGGGAGCATGTAGGGAGTTTGTAGAGTTAATTTTAGCTTAAGTGTAGTGTAGTAGACAACCCAAAGTGTTGATCTAGGCCCATTTTGGTATGTTTAATGCCATCATTTTAGATGCGATCAAATTTAAAAAAAACTTACATTTTTTCGCAATTTTAGGTTTCCCACTGAAATTATTTACAAACAGCTTGTGCAATTATGGCACAAATGGTTGTAAATGCTTCTCTGGGATCCCCTTTGTTCAGAAATAGCAGACATATATGACTTTGGCGTTGCTTTCTGGTAATTAGAAGGCCACTAAATGCTGCTGCGCATCACACGTGTATTATGGCTAGCAGTGAAGGGGTTAATTAGGTAGTTTTTAGGGAGCTTGCAGGGTTAATTTTATCTTTAGTGTAGAGATCAGCCTCCCACCTGACACATCAGACCCCCTGATCCCTCACAAACAGCTCCCTTCCCTCCCCCACCCCACAATTGTCCCCGCCATCTTAAGTACTGGCAGAAAGTCTGCCAGTACTAAAATAAAAGGTTTTTACATTTTTTAAATGTTTTAGCATATTTACATATGCTGTGGTGTAGCATCCCCTTAGCCCCCAACCTCCCTGATCCCCCAAAAACAGCTCTCTAACCCTCCCCATCTGCCTTATTGGCGGCCATCTTGGGTACCCAGTTTGCAAAAAAAAGTAGTTTTTTCTGTTTTTATTTTTTTTTCCTGTAGTATAGCTTCCCCCCCCCCCCCCACAGACCAACCCCCACCACCTGCTTGATTTTTTTTTGTAAAATTTTTATTCCTTTTTTTTTAAAAATTTTACACCAACTTTGTATTGTAGCAGATCCCACCCATTCCCTCCCCGTGCACGCGCCCACCCCGCCCTCCCGTGCACGCGTCCGTGCGCGCCCCCGGACATTCCTGCCCACGATCCCGCCCCCCTCCACTGACTGCTATTATTTCACAGTCAAAAAAGTGTTGTTTTTTTTAAATGTACACTACTGTTACACCAGATATGAGTGGTGGCACTGGGCAAGTGGGCACAGTATACGCTGTGAGCCTGACACACACGCTGGCAGGCAGGCAACTGCAATTAGATTACACAGGAAAAAAAAAAAAAAAGCAGACTGATTTTCTAGCCCTAAAAAAAGGGCTTTTTGGGGTTCTGTCCTTACAGCAGAGATCAGATGAGTCCTTCAGGACTGTAGTGGACACTGAATACACTAGCCTAGCTATCGATTTCCCTATTAAATCAGCAGCAGCTACATTGTCCCTCCTCTCACTAAGAATGCAGCTTCCGAATGAATCTAAAATGGATGCTGTCCAGGAGGTGGGAGGGTCTGGGAGGGAGGGTCTGCTGCTGATTGGCTGGAATGCGTCTGCTGACTGTGAGGTACAGGGTCAAAGTTTACTCAATGATGACGAATAGGGGGCGGACCGAACATCGCATATGTTCGCCCGCCGCAGTGAACACAAACAAGCTATGTTCACCGGGAACTATTCGCCGGCGAACTATTTGCGACATCACTAATTAACATTTATGATCAGTTACATCATCAAGGATAACAAAATATATCAAAACAATGCTAAAGCAATAAACTACATTTCCTACATATAGAGGCTGATTTATCAAATGCCGGGCAGACATAATTCACTGCAGCGAATCATGTCCACCCGGCATCTCTAAATGCTGACAGCATATGTTTAACATTGCACAAGAATTTCTTGAGAAATGCTTGTGCAATGCCGCCCCTTGTACATTTGCGGCCAATCGGTTGCTAGCAGGGGGTGTCAATAATCCCAATTGTATCTGATCAGGATAATTGCAGTTGGCAGACAAGTTAAGGAGCAGCGGTCTTAGGACTGCTGCTTCTTAACTTAAGTTTCTGGCGAGCCGGAAACTTCGGGGGTAGATTGTAGCATTCACTGCTTGGTAAATCTACCCCAATATGTTATTCTCTCTTTGACATCTTTTCTTTCTTATACTTGGAAAAATAAACTATAGTTCCATGATGGTAGTAGGATATTGGGCCATCAAGTGGCGTTGGGAATTCTAGATAAACAAACTTTTTGTTTCTATTATAAAGGGTTCCATGGCTACTTTGAGGATAATGATTATTTTAATAAGAATGTTTCCTCCATAATAGGTGAAATGTGGAATTGAAAGGACAAGGGCATGTAAGGCAGCCCAAGTCTTTGAGTGTTAATACACTGACAAGAACAATTCCCAACAGAGTTAATATGGCTGAGGAAGATGTACCGTCCTGTTAGGAAATAATTTGCTGTAAAGGCCATATTCAAATACATTCTGCAAACAACTGAAAGCTCATATCTGGGCAATATTCCCAAACATATCAAAAAAGGTTTTAGTGCTAACATTTAAAAAAGTATGTAAACACACCTGCCAACATCAAAGCAAACCCCATGAGTTATATTCTAATAAATTTAAATATAAAATGCACACAAATAAACCCTTTCAGGTGGCTGCTAAGTCACACTGTCTACAAAGTGTAGAAACAAAAATACAAATAAAGCTTGCATTACAAAATAAAAAATTGAGTCTAAACGAGAATCAGCTTTCTTTTATTTGTACAAAGGTATTAACTTTCTCATGTTTGAAAAATGTAGTTGAATTCTTCCTTTGCAGCCATCCATTGAAATTGCTATTGTGCATATATATTATCTCATCTATTGTTTTGCAATATGTTTACATAATTTAGATAACACTGACAGAGGTTAGAAACACAGCTAGATTACGAGTTCGGCGTTATGAGTGAAAAAGCAGCGTTATGCTTCATAACGCTGCTTTTTCCCTAACGCCGCTATTACAAGTCTTGCAGGTATAGCTGTACCGCACACTTTTTTGGCCATCACGCAACGTCAGTGCCGCACTTTTACAAAAGTCCTTTTTCAATGGGACTTCCATAGTGCCGGTATTACGAGTTTTGCCTGGGAGGCCAAAAAGTGAGCGGTAAACCCTATACCGACAAGATTCGTACCACAATTTAAAGTCAGTAGTTATGAGTTTTACGTTACAAAGCTGTAGCATAAAACTCATAACTAAACTGTCACAAAGTACACTAACACCCATAAACTACCTATTAACCCCTAAACCGAGGCCCTCCCGCATCGCACACACTAAAATAAATTTTGTTTAACCCCAAATCTGCCGCTCAGGACATCGCCACCACTTAAATAATGTATTAACCCCTATTTCGCCGCTCCCCGACATCGTCGCCACTAGAATAAAATTATCAACTCCTAAATCGCCGCCCTCCCGCATCAAAAACACTATTTAAAATAATTAACCCATAATCTGCTGTCCGCCCACTCCGCCTCTATAATAAACCTATTAACCCCTAAACCTAACCCTAACCCCCTTAACTTAAATATAATTAAAATAAATCTAAATAAAAACAACTATTAATAACTAAAAAATTCCTTTTTAAAACGAAATACTTACCTATAAAATAAAACCTTATATAGCTACAAAAACACTAATAGTTACATTGTATCTATCTTAGGTTTTATTTTTATTTCACAGCTAAGTTTGTATTTATTTTAACTAGGCAGACTAGTTAGTAAATAGTTATTAACTATTTACTAGCTACCTAGTTAAATACAAAGTTACCTGTAAAATAAAACCTGACCTGAGTTACACTAACATCTAACATTATAATAAAATTAAGTTAATTAAATTAACAAAATAAATTTTTCTAAATTACAAAAAAAATAACCACTAAATTAAAAAAAGAAATTATCAAAAATAAAAATGAATTACTCCTAATCTAATAGCCCTATCAAAACAAAAAAGCCCCCCAAAATAAAAAAACCCTAGCTTACACTAAACTGCCAATGGCCCTTTAAAGGGCCTTTTGTGGGGCATTGCCCCAAAGAAATCAGCTCTTTTACCTGTAAAAAAAAATACAAACAACCCCTCAACAGTAAAACCCACCACCCACACAACCAAACCCCCAATCAAAATCCTATCTAAAAAAACCTAAGCTCCCCATTGCCCTGAAAAGGGCATTTGGATGGGCATTGCCCTTAAAAGGGCATTTAGCTCTTTTACAATCCCCAAAACCCTAAGCTAAAAATAAACCCCACCCAATAAACCCTTAAAAATAGGATTGAGCTCCTATTTTATTGGCTGATTTGAATAGCCAATAGAATGCGAGCTCAATCATATTGGCTGATTGGATCAGCAAATAGGATGAAAGCTCAATCCTATTGGCTGATTGCAACAGCCAATAGGATTTTTTCCCTCTTAATTTCTATTGGCTGATAGAATTCTATCAGCCAATCGGAATGTAAGGGACGCCATCTTGGATGATGTCATTTAAAGGAAAACTTAATTCTTCAACAGATGTCGGAAGAAGAGGATGCTCCGCGTCGGATATCTTGAAGATGGACCGGCTCCGCACGGGATGGATGAAGATAGAAGATGCCGTCTGGATGAAGATTTCTGCCCGCTTGGATGAAGACTTCTGCCGGCTTCGATGAAGACTTCTGCCGCATTGGATGAGGATGGATGTCCGGTCTTCAAAAACTGTAAGTGAATCGTCGGGGGATAGTGTTAGGTTATTTTTAAAGGGTTTATTGGGTGGGTTTTATTTTTATCTTAGGGTTTTGGGCAATATAAAAGAGCTAAATGCCCTTTTAAGGGCAATGCCCATCCAAATGCCCTTTTCAGGGCAATACCCATCCAAATGCCCTTTTCAGGGCAATGGGGAGCTTAGTTTTTTTTAGATAGGATTTTATTTGGGGGGGTTTGATTTCGTGGGTGGTGGGTTTTACTATTGGGGGGGTATTTGTATTTTTTTTACAGGTAAAATAGCTGATTTCTTTGGGGCAATGTCCCGCAAAAGGCCCTTTTAAGGGGCATTGGCAGTTTAGTGTAGGCTAGGGTTTTTTTTATTTTGGGGGGCTTTTTTATTTTGATAGGGCTATTAAATTAGGAGTAAATCATTTTTATTTTTGATAATTTCTTTTTTTATTTTGTGTAATTTATAGTTTATTTTTTTTGTAATTTAGAAAAATGTATTTTGTTAATTTAATTAATTTTATTTTATTGTAATGTTAGGTGTTAGTGTAACTTAGTTTAGGTTTTATTTTACAGGTAACTTTGTATTTATTTTAAGTATGTAGCTAGTAAATAGTTAATAACTATTTACTAAGTAGTCTACCTAGTTAAAATAAATACAAACTTAGCTGTGAAATAAAAATAAACCTAAGATAGCTACAATATAACTATTAGTTATATTGTAGCTAGCTTAGGTTTTATATTACAGGTAAGTAAGTATTTAGTTTTTAATAGGAATTAGTTAGTTATTAATAGTAGGTTTTATTTAGATTTATTTTAATTATATTTAAGTTAGGGGGTGTTAGGGTTATGTAAGGGTTAGGGTTAGACTTAGGGTTATGTTAGGGGTTAATATATTTATTTAGTGTTAGTGATGTGGGAGGCCAGAGGTTTAGGGGTTAATAACTTTAGTTTAGTGGCGGCAGCGACATTGGGGTGGCAGATTAGGGGTTAATAAATTTATATAGGTGGCAGTGACATTGGGGGATGGCAGATTAGGGGTTAATAAGTGTAATGTAGGTGTCTGCGATGTTGGAGGCAGCAGATTAGGGGTGTTTAGACTCAGAGTTTATGTTAGGGTGTTAGGTTTAAACATACATTTTTGTTTCCCCATAGACATCAATGGGGCTGCGTTACGGAGCTTTACGCTCCGTGATTGCAGGTGTTAGGCTTTTTTTTAGCCGGCTCTCCCAATGGATGTCTACGGGGAAATCGTGCACAAGTACGTCAAAACACTGCTTGTATTTGGGTGCGGTATGGAGCTCAACGCAACCATATCGCCCGCACAAGCCTGGGTTTTTTCAAACCTGTAATAGCAGCGCTATTAAAGGTGAGTGGTGAAAATAACTTGCAAGTTATTAGCGAGCCAGCCATAACGCAAAACTCGTAATCTGGCTGACAATAAATTATAAGTGCATAGTAAAACTGATTTAAAATACATCACATATTAAAAGTTTTAGAGTAGAACTCACTTATGGGATTTGCCTTGAAAGGGCAGTGGTGCTTACATACTTTGGCTAAAATATGCTACTAGAATTTATTTTGTCTTATAAGTTTGGGGATAGTGTACAGTTATTATCTTTCTCTAATCTGCTAACTAACAGCTAGATTACGAGTCTTGCGTTAGCCTTAAAAAGCAGCGTTGAGGGGTCCCAACTCTGCTTTTTAACGCCCGCTGGTATTACGAGTCAGGCAGGAGAGGGTCTACCGCTCACTTTTTTTCCGCGATTTTAGCTTACCGCAAATTACGTCAATTGCGTATCCTATCTTTTTAATGGGATTTGCCTAACGCCGGTATTACGATCGCCTGAAAAAGTGAGCGGTAGACCCTCTCCTGGCAAGACTCCTACCGCATTTAAAGTCAGTAGTTAAGAGTTTTATGGGCTAACGCCGGAACATAAAGCTTTTAACTAAAGTGCTAAAAAGTACACTAACACCCATAAACTACCTATTAAACCCCTCCCCCACATCGCAAACACTTAACTAAAATGTTTAACCCCTAATCTGCTGACCGGACATTGCCGCCACTTTAATAAATTTATTAACCCCTAAACCGCCGCACTCCCGCCTCACAAGCACTAGTTAAATTTTATTAACCCCTAATCTGCCGTCCCTAACATCGCCAACACCTACCTACATTTATTAACCCCTAATCTGCCGCCCCCAATGTCGCCGCTACTATATTAAATTTATTAACCCCTAAACCTAAGTCTAACCCTAACACCCCCTATCTTAAATATAATTTAAATAAAACAAAATAAATGTACTACTATTAAATAAATTAATCCTATTTAAAACTAAATACTTACCTATTAAATAAACCCTAAGCTAGCTACAATATAACTAATAGTTACATTGTAGCTAGCTTAGGATTTATATTTATTTTACAGGCAACTTTGTATTTATTTTAACTAGGTACAATAGTTATTAAATAGTTATTAACTATTTAATAACTTCCTAGTTAAAACAAGTACAAATTTACCTGTAAAATAAATCCTAACCTAAATTACAATTACACCTAACATTACACTATAATTAAACTAATTACCTAAACTACCTACAATTAATTACAATTAAATTAAATAAACTAAAATACGAAAAAAAACCCCACTAAATTACAGAAAATAAAAAAAGAATTACAAGAATTTTAAACTAATTACACCTAATCTAATCCCCTAATAAAATAAAAAATCCCCCAAAATAATAAAATTCCCTATCCTATACTAAATTACAAATAGTCCTTAAAAGGGCCTTTTGCGGGGCATTGCCCCAAAGTAATCATCTCTTTCACCTGTAAAAAAAAATACAATACCCCCCAACATTAAAACCCACCACCCACACACCCAACCCTACTCTAAACCCCCCCAATCCCCCTTAAAAAAAAATAACACTACCCCCTTGAAGATCACCCTACCTTGAGACGTCTTCACCCAGCCGGGCACAAGTGGACCTCCAGAGGGGCAGAAGTCTTCATCCGATCCGGGCAGAAGAGGTCCTCCAAGCGGCAGAAGTCTTCATCCAGGCGGCATCTTCTATCTTCATCCTTCCGGAGCGGAGCGGGTCCATCTTCAAGACATCTGACGCGGAGCATCCTCTTCATCCAACGGCTGAATGACTGGTCCTTTAAGTGACGTCATCCAAGATGGCGTCCCTTGAATTCCGATTGGCTGATAGAATCCTATCAGCCAATCGAAATTAAGGTAGAAAAAATCCTATTGGCTGATGCAATCAGCCAATAGGATTTAAGTTCAATCCGATTGGCTGATCCAATCAGCCAATAGGATAGAGCTTGCATTCTTTTGGCTGTTCCAATCAGCCAATAGAATGCGAAGTCAGTCCTATTGGCTGATTTTATTTTATTAGGGGGATTAGATTAGGTGTAATAAGTTTAAAATTCTTGTAATTCTTTTTTTATTTTCTGTAATTTAGTGGGGTTTTTATCCGTAATTTAGTTTATTTAATTTAATTGTAATTAATTGTAGGTAGTTTAGGTAATTAGTTTAATTATAGTGTAGTGTTAGGTGTAATTGTAATTTAGGTTAGGATTTATTTTACAGGTACATTTGTACTTATTTTAACTAGGAAGTTATTAAATAGTTAATAACTATTTAATAACTATTGTACCTAGTTAAAATAAATACAAAGTTGCCTGTAAAATAAACATAAATCCTAAGCTAGCTACAATGTAACTATTAGTAATATTGTAGCTAGCTTAGGGTTTATTTTATAGGTAAGTATTTAGTTTTAAATAGAAATTATTTAGTTAATTGTAGTAAATTTATTTAGATGTATTTAAATTATATTTAAGTTAGGGGGTGTTAGGGTTAGACTTAGGTTTAGGGGTTAATAAATTTATTATAGTGGCGGCAACGTTGGCAGCGGCAGCTTAGGGGTTAATAAATTTAATATAGTTGCGGCGACGTTGGGGGGGCAGATTAGGGGTTAATAAGTATAATTTAGGTGTCTGCGATGTTGGGGGTGGCAGATTAGGGGTTCATAAGTATAATGTAGGTGGCGGCGGTGTCCGGAGCGGCAGATTAGTGGTTAATAATATTATGTAGGTGTCGGCGATGTCGGGGCGGCAGATTAGGGGTTAATAAGTGTAAGATTAGGGGTGTTTAGACTCGGGGTTTATGTTAGGGTGTTAGGTGCAGACATAAAATGTATTTCCCCATAGGAAACAATGGGGCTGCGTTAGGAGCTGAACGCTGCTTTTTTGCAGGTGTTAGGTTTTTTTTCAGCCAGCTCAGCTCCATTGTTTCCTATGGGGAAATCGTGCACGAGCACGTTTTACCAGCTCACCGCTACCATAAGCAGAGCTGGTATTGAGGTAAGATGTGGAGCTAAATTTTGCTCAGCGCTCACTTTTCTGAGGCTAACGCTGGCTAACCCTGGCTAACCCTAACCCTAACCAGCGTTGGCTTAAGGGAGCGGTGAGAAAAAAAGGCTCGTTAGCACCGCATAGCCTTACCGACAAAAACTCGTAATCTAGGCGCAAGTCTCTAACTAATGAAGCTAATGATACAGTCTGGTGTTCTACTAAAATGGTTAATGTACAAACCTTGACATTCACTTAAACTAATCTAAAAAAAAGACTTCTAGATTAACTTACATCTGTACATTGGGTCAATCCATCTGAAGTGTTCTAATAATTGTCAAGTTGGTAGCTTGATCATTTTTAATTTTCCTAAAAACTTTGTGTTTCTATTATAAAGGTTTCCATGGCTACTTTGAGGAAAATGATTATTTTAATAAGAATGTTTCCTCCATAATAGGTGAAATGTGGAACTGAAAGGACAAGGGCATGTAAGGCAGACCAAGTCTTTGAGTATTAATACACTGACAAGAACAATTCCCAACAGAGTTAATATGGCTGCCAAGTCTATCACTGGGGATTCGGGGAAGATGTACCGTCCTGTTAGGAAATAATTTGCTGTAAAGGCCATATTCAAATACATTCTGCAAACAACTGAAAGCTCATATCTGGGCAATATTCCCAAACATATCAAAAAAGGTTTTAGTGCTAACATTTAAAAAAAAGTATGTAAACACAACTGCCAACATCAAAGCAAACCCCATGAGTTATATTCTAATAAATTTAAATATAAAATGCACACAAATAAACCCTTTCAGGTGGCTGCTAAGTCACACTGTATACAAAGTGTAGAAATAAAAATACAAATAAAGCTTGCATTACAAAATAAAAATTGAGCCTAAATGAGAATCAACTTTCTTTTATTTGTACAAAGGTATTAACTTTCTCTTGTTTTAAAAATGTAGTTGAATTCTTCCTTTGCAGCCATCCATTGAAATTGCTATTGTGCATATATATTATCTCATCTATTGTTTTGCAATATGTTTACGTAATTTAGATAACACTTACAAAGGTTACAAACACAATAAATTATAAGTGCGTAATAAAACAGATTTAAAATACATCACATATTGAAAGTTTTAGAGTAGAACTCACTTATGGGATTTGCCTTGAATAGGCAGTGATGCTTACATACTTTGGCTAAAATATGGTACTAAAATTCCTTTTTTTCTTATAAGTTTGGGGATAGTGTACAGTTATTAAAGGGACAGTCAACACCAGAATTTTTGTTGTTTAAAAAGAAAGATAATCCCTTTATTAACCATTCCCCATTTTTGCACAACCAACAGTTATATTAATATACTTTTTACCTCTGTAATTATCTTGTATCTAAGCTTCTGCTGACTGCCCCCTTAATTCAGTTCTTTTGACAGACATGCAGATTAGCCAATCAGTGCTCAGTCCTAGGTCAGTTTACGTGCATGAGTTCAATGTTATCTATATGAAACATGTGAACTAATGCCCTCTATTGGTCAAAATGTATTCAGATTAGAGGCAGTCTTCAAGGTCTAAGAAATTAGCATATGAACCTCCTAGTTTTAGCTTTCAACTAAGAATACCAAGAGAACAAAGCAAAATTGGTGATAAAAGTAAATTATGAAGTTGGTTAAAATTGCATACCCTATTTAAATCATGAAAGTTTTTTTTGGACTTGACTGTCCCTTTAACTTTCTCTAATGTGCTAACCAAGTCTCTAACTAATGAAGCTAATGTTCCAGTCTGGTGTTCTACTAAAATGGTTAATGTACAAACCTTGACATTCACTTAAACTAATCTAAAAAAAAGACTTCTAGATTAACATCTGTACATAACGCTTTTCTTATTGGGTCAATCCATCTGAAGTCTTATAATAATTGACAAGTTGGTAGCTTGATCTTTTTTAATTTTTCTAAAAAAAAATTCTATTGATTACCTTTATGTGTTGTATTGCAAAACTACTATTTTAAAAATATAATTGTATTTGGCTTAACCAAGGCGGCCATCTTTGTCTCATGATGCACAACAAATTTCGGTTACACAGTAATTTATGGAAATCTCAGTATCTCAGGTCAGGGTGGTCCTAGCTCCTTGAAACAAAAGATCACTTCATGTGCATTTTTTTAACATTTGCCCTCAATTTTGGGTTGATTATTTCTGTTGGGGGACTAGATGATTTGCACAGATATAAGTCCTCTATAATAGCATTTCCCTAGATATAAATTGGCCCTAGCTCTGTAGCCAATGGAATCTCAAACTCACTTTTTACACCAGAATGCTACCATAGAGGACTTATATCTGCACAAATGTCAGGTTCCTTATGGTCCCCCAAGAAGCAGCAACACTGTTCAATAATATTTATTTAGTGCAACAAAGTAAAAGTATTTCACATTGTTGCACTAAATAAATATTATTGAACAGTGCTGCTGCCTCTTGGACTTCTATGATTTTATGGGCCTTTGGTGTGGGACCCAGCAGCGAGCACTTTTTGCACTAGTGCTGAATACTTTTGCCTTTCCTTTTAGTCCCCCACCAAAGATAATCAACCCGAAATTGAGGGGAAATGTTAAAAAATTCACTTTCTCGCCCCCTTAAGGAAAAAAATAACAGAAGTCATAAACCTGAAATCCTCTGCTTGCACGCTATACTTACCTAGATACCCCTAAATAAAGTTGGACTGAGACTCAAACTCTTTCCATTATGAATTGACCCTAAGAGGCCCATTTATCAAGCTCCGAATGGAGCTTGAGGGCCTGTGTTTCTGGTGAGCCTTTAGATTCGTCAGAAACAGCAGTTATGAAGCAGCGGTCTAAAGACCGCTGTTCCATAACCCTGTCCGCCTGCTCTGATGAGGTGGACAGGAATCGGCATAATTCAACCCGATCTAGTACGATCTGGTTGATTGACACCTCCCTGCTGGCGGGCCGATTGGCCGCGAGTCTGTACTGGGCGGCGTTGCACCAGCAGCTCTTGTGAGCTGCTGGTGCAATGCTGAATACGGAGAGCGTATTGCTCTCCGCATTCAGCGATGTCTGTCAGACCTGATCCGCACTGTCGGATCAGGTCCGACAGACATTTGATAATTCGGCCTCTAAAAGTGGAACTTTTAGCAATCTTTATTATCAAACTCAGACTTAAGTTCTAACCTAAGGAACAAGAATGTGTGAAATGTTTATATGTGTACATGTACCTTGTAATTTGCCCTAGAGATTAATTTTCATTCTAATGAGCTTGGACCATCCTGAATTTTTCATGAGTTTTCACACAACTATACTCGTTTAAAAAATCAATTTGACCAGTTTCATGTTGCCGAACTTTTCACCAAGCTTTATTTTGTTTCACAAATGCTCCATTTTGATTTTTACACATTTAATTATTTAATAAACTTTTTAAACTTTGAAAAAATAGAAATAAAATACATTTGAATTTTCATTCATGATTGCATTTAAATATCTGGACATTATACACATTTTAATTAAAATTAATTATATGAAAAGTACTCATGTCATAAGTTATAATAAAAATATGCTTTTAAATATAAGGCAGGCATTATCCATAATTAAATAATTAGGGCTAGATTTAAAGTGGAACGCTATTGATAGCACTAGGAGCATAAATGCGATAGCGAAGTAGTAGTGTTCTTTACGCTCAAATCCATATTAGAAGTGGAGCGCTATTAAAATTACCGCAGATTCAGTATTTTCTATGGGGAGTGTAAAGTAATAATTAGCGCTTGTATTACAAGTTTAAAGTAAATGCGATTGTGCAAGCGCAATTTACTGATCAAACTTTTTACGCAACTTTATAGTAATTTTTTTTCTCAAATAAAACCTGATCTCCTCTCACTTAGGTGTGTATGGTTGCATAGAGTGTGTGTATGCGGTATGTACATGTGTGCGTATGTCTGGAGTGTGTGTTTGAGTGTGGTATGCATGTTTGTGTGGTGTGAGTGTAATGTGTGTGCATGTTTTTGTATAGTGTGTGTGTGTGTGCATGTGTTGTGTAGTGTGAAAATGTTTGTGTGTAGTGTGTTTATGGGGTGGTGTTTGTCTACATGTGTGTGGGTGTGTCTACATGTAGAATTTGTGCATTTTTGTGTGTGTGTGTTAGTGCGGAGTGTGTGTTCATGTTTATGCATAGTGTTTGTGTGCGTGTGTTTGTGTGTCATGTGTACATCTTTGTGTACATTGTATGTGTATAGTATGTGTGTATGTAGTATGTGTGTGTAAAGCTATGTAGTGCAGTGATAGTGTCAGTTTTAATAGAGTTTCCCCTATAAGACCTCTTCATCTGGATTGCATTCATATTGAAATTGCCAGCAATTTGGTACTTTAGTGGCTTTTGTATCCATGCTTATTTATAAGCTTTTGTGCACAGTAGTGTGCATATTCTAGAAACAGATTTTATCCATGTGTTCTTTCTTCTATAGAGAAATAGAATATTTTAATTTATGAGTTATAGAAAGTTATGGACATGGCTAAGATCCCCATTTCAATTCACCAGAAAAGTTACTGAAAAATATTGTATAGCAGCTTGGGTATTATTTTATTGATTCCAAAACTATTCCAATCAATAAGTAAAATTTTTAAAGCTATGGACAAAATAAATGTAAAACGTGACAAAATTGATTTAAAGGGATAGTAAACCCAAATTCTTTATTTTATGATTAAGAGTATGCAATTTTAAACAACTTTCTAATTTTCTGCTATTATCAATTTGTCTTTGTTCTCTTGCTATCTTTATTTGAAAAGCAAGAATGTAAGCTTAGAAGCCGGCCCATTTTTGGTTGAGCACCTGGGTTGCACTTGCTGATTGGTGGCTATATGTAGCCACCAAATAGCAAGCGCTATCCAAGGTGCTGAATTAAAAATGGGCCGACTCCTTAGCTTAGATTTCTTCTTTTTCAAATCAAGATAGCAAGAGCATGAAGAATAATTGATAATAGGAGTAAAATAGAAAGTTGCTTAAAATGGCATGCTCTATCTGAATAATGAAAGAAAAAAAATTGGGTTTACTATCCCTTTAAGCAAAAATGTTTTTTTGAATGAATGGGATAGCAATTTCAAATTGTTCCAAAACAAGTTATAGCTTTTTTTTGCACTTAAAAAACATTAGATAAAGGGGTTATCAAATATTAGATGCACTTTGCAAGAGAACTCATCATTGATCGGGATATAAACTTAAGTTTCAACAAGTTTTCCAGGTTTACATTTTTATTCTGTGGTAATAGATTAGGCAATATATTAGTTAATTAAAAAAGTGGCCAAAAGTGATATGAAATGCCACTTAATTTAATACACACTCCAAGATTCCTTTTCATAAATAGCATGGACATATTTATAATCATTTATCTACAGATACACTCAGAACAGCTTTTGATTGAATTTGAATTCCAGCTGTCTCCAGAAAATTCAGTCTATAGATGCTTATATAACAAAACAAAAAAAAGTCAAGTGAATGGGATCTGAAGCAATTCCCAATCAATGTTAAATGTTTTGCACTTTCCAAATTACCTTACTCTCCTGACCCATTTGATAGTTTGTTTACACATGCTCCTGCAAAACATTACTTGACTTTATAGTTTTATTTTTTATTCAACACTTATTTAAATGTGTTTCTCCAGCTCCTTATGGTTTAATGTGATCCTTGTTGCTGATTATTGATAACCTGTCTGACTTTCTTTCTAATTTTCTGTCTTGTTAGTAGCAACCAAAGCCAGTAACCAATCCAAATAGAACTATAGAAATCTAACTAAAACTTGCAGCCAATAAACCAAAACCACCATAAAAAGAGGTATAAATAAAGAGAGAAGCGCTCAACCTGGGAACGAACAATAACATAATAGCTTGTTCTATGGCTAGTTACCACCCAAGAAGCAGCCTCTTTTTGCTCAACATGTGCCTTTTACAGAGAAGAACTTTCCTGAAGCATATCAGTCTGATCCTGACTTAACAGTGCAGTCCAGCCCCGAAATACCAGGCAATCCCTCTCTGAACAAGAGAAACAGCAAAACCCCAGATGTATGTTTCGGCCTATTGAGGGCCTCGTCAGTGAGGTGCAGCCATATCCCTCTAGGCACACTGAGCAACGGGTCCACGTCTGGATTCCTGCATCACACTTAGGGAGACTTCCCTAAGTGTCATAATTTGCATAAATAAAAAGAGAGAAGTGCTCAACCTGGGAATGAACAATAGCATAATAGCTTGTTTTATGGCTAGTTACCACCCAAGAAGCAGTCTCTTTTTGCTCAATATGTGCCTTTCACAGAGAAGAACTTTCCTGAAGCATATCAGTCTGATCCTGACTTCACAGTACAGGCCAGCCCTGAAATACCAGGCAATCCCTCTCTGAATGAGAGAAACAGCAAAACCCCAGATGTAGTTTCAGCCTATTGTGGGCCTCATCAGTGAGGTGCAGCCATATCCCTCTAGGCACACTGAGCAACGGGTCCACGTCTGGATTCCCGCATCACACTTAGGGAGACTTCCCTAAGTATCATAATTTGCATAAATAAAAAGAGAGAAGCGCTCAACCTGGGAACAAACAATAGCATAATAACTTGTTCTATGGCTAGTTACCACTCAAGAAGCAGCCTCTTTTTGATCAATATGTGTCTTTCACAGAGAAGAAATTTCCTGAAGCATATCAGTCTGATCCTGACTTCACAGTACAGTCCAGCCCCGAAATACCAGGCAATCCCTCTCTGAACGAGAGAAACAGCAAAACCCCAGACGTACGTTTTCAATTTAATTCTATTATCAAATTTTCTTCATTCTCTTGTTATCCATTGCTGAAGGGACAGCATTGCACTACTGACAGGAAGCTGAAAATATCTAGTTAGCCAATCACAAGAGACAGATGTGTGCAGGAACCAATTCGCAGCAGCTCCTACTTGTGAATTATATGTGCGTATTCTTTTTTTTAGCAAGGGATACTAAGAGAACGAAGCATGTTTGAAAATAGAAGTCAATTTAAAAGTATCTTAAAATGACATGCTCTATCAGAATCATGCAAGTTTAATTTTGCCTTTCCTATCCCTTTAAAAAGAGCTAGTCTCTTTAAATGGATACTAAGTCCAATGTTTTCCTTTACTGATTCAGATAGAGCATGCAATTTTAAGCAACTTTCTAATTTACTCTTGTTATCAATTTTTCTTTGTTTTCTTGCTATCTTTATTTAAAAAGCAGGATTGTAAAGCGTAGGAGTTGGCCCATTTTTGGTTCAGAACCTGAGTTACGCTTGCTTAATGGTGGCTAAATGTAGTCACCAATAAGCAAGCGCTATCCTAATCTTTACATTCCTCCTTTTTAAATAAAGATACCAAGAGTACAAAGAAAAATTGATAATAAGAGTAAATTATAAAGTTGCTTAAAACTGTATGCTCTATCTGAATCATGAAAAAAATGGGTTTAGTGTCCCTTTAACTGATGCATAGAGACAGGAGAAGATGACTGTTCAACTTACATCCTCCCTACTTCTAGTATAACTCAGTATAACTATATACTACATTACAAATGTAACTAAAAATGCAAGCAGCTTTCATCTCATATTACGTTTCAGTGCAGCCAACCAACATTTCTTAAAGAGATATGAAACTGTGCTTCTTTAGTTAAAAAATAATATAAATGTTAAATCAAGGTAAACATAAAAAGACACAGATTATATTATCAAACAATTTACTTTCTTGCAAAATTACTAAAAGGTTTTCAAGCAAAAACTTGAAAAACCAGGTTTAGCCTCTCAGTAGCCAGTCTTGGTGCAATTATCAAAGAAAATGAGCTGCTGCAAGCAGTGAGATGTCTCCCATAGAACCCTTAGCTAGGGTTAGTGCAGTGATTCATAACCATCCCAGGACAGACTGTTTTGTGGTTTTTGCCACTCATCAACTGGGAGAAGGTTTGAATCACTGCTGGGTGAAGTTGATTTTGGGGCAAAATACAACATAACCTGGGATGGTTATGAATCACTGCACTAACCCTAGCTAAATTAATAAGCTGTGTGAACAGCGATGCTTTGGCGTAAAGGGAATCTGCTGAAAAGCAGACTTGAAGTAAAAAGGTATGTCATTGTGAAACAAATTTGCATATCTTACCCAGAATCCTTTGCTGGATTGGAAACAATTAAATTCAGAGGTTTTCTGTGGAAAAAAACAAGCCTCTGGCCTGTCTAGATTTGTTAATGAACTACATATTGAGTTATTTTCTCTCTAAAACAATGTTAATAAGAACAAAAATAAAAATGTTAACACAAATATCACAAATACAACTGATGGATTAGTAGAAATTAATGACACAGGTAAACCACAAAGGAAACATAGACGCAGAAGGGGTCATTATCAAAAAAGGGTATCTTTCTCTGACCCAGAAGTAACTGATGAGGAATTTTCCTCTCAGAATCTTTCTACTTCTGGTGATGAAACATCAGCTATGGATTTTAAAACAGAGGATTTACCCATATCCCACCCTTCTGCTTCTATTATTCCAGTAGTTAACATTGAACCTGTTGTGCTTATTGATCAAGGTGCAAGACCTAAGGATAACAATAAAACATTGAAAAAAACAGAATTGTTAGGTTCAGTGCCACCATCCCACTCTAACATAAGTCAACAATCTACATCTAAGACACAGGTTTTTCGGCCTGTTCTGAAACAAACAGAAGGAGGAGGTTTTCTTACAAAGACACAAGTAAACCACAGATACGCATTGAGGGACAAGACAGAGATATAGGCATTATGACAAATGTCATCAATCTTTCATCATACACATTAACTGACATCGAGGAAAGGTTTTTAAGCTATGGTTTGGGCTTTTGTCCAACTCGTGGCTTCAATTTGTTTAACACCATACTGGATGTTAATAAATTCATCCGAAAACTTACACTCAGGAAGCACTTTTCAGAGAACAGTGACACTGATCAGCACCATTCTGCCCTTACATATCCAGAACATACTTTTGAAGATGCTTGTGATGTAGTAATGCTTGAGGAGTTAGAAAGAGAATCTCTCTACACTACCAAACAACATCAAGACAGAGTATTTTCCAAATTCAAGCCAGATTCTAACTTTTACCCCATACAGAGCAGGGGAAGTGCCCTTGAATTATATCATAAGAGGGTTGTGGAGGATCTGACCAATTTGCATTATAGAACTACACAGTCTAAGAGTAATTTGACGTTAAAATAAAATCAGGCAGTCAAATAACTTAGCAATAATGAACATCTTGTAATTTGCCAATCTGATAAGGGAGGGAGCACAGTGGTGATGAATCATAATGATTACATAATGGAAGCTCATTGTCAGTTGAGAGATCCCATTACGTAGAAAATTCTCCAGAGGAATCCCAGTTCCCATTATCAAGCTAAACTCAGGTCTTTGGTAGATGATGGAGTGAGACTTGGGATTATAGACAGGGAGACTTCCAAATTTCTGGTATTGGACTACCCTGTTGTCCCCATTTTTCATTATCTGCCAAAAGTCCACAAAAGTCTTGATAATGTTAAGGGACTTCTGATCGTCTCGGGCATTGGGTATCTGCTTAGCCCCCTCTCTGAATGGCTTGATACTATTTTACAAAGAACAGTGCAGGGGATCCTTAGTTACTTGAGGGATACCACCCATGTTCTGTCCTTACTCAAAGATTTTCAATGGCGTGAAGACTACAGTTGGCTCACAATTGATGTTGTGTCCCTATATTCAAGCATATCCCATGACAAGGGGCTCCTAGCCATTGAATTTTTCTTGGATCTGAACAATGACATGACTCAAACTCATAAAGAATATGTTTTGTGAGTAACACGTTTTTTACTAGAACACAACTTCTTCATGTTCGAAGGCACATATTATTTGCAATTACGGGGTACTGCGATGGGGGCCAAGTTTACCCCCTCGTATGCAAATATTTTTATGGACTGGCTTGAATCTAAGTTTGTTTATTCAGACACTAACCGGATGCGAGAGAGTATCATATTCTATAAACGTCTTATAGATGATCTCTTGATCATCTGGAAATCAGGGGAATTGGATGCTGAACTGTTTGTCCAGTATCTCAATGAACAGGACACATGAGTCATGTTTACTCATGATTGGAATAAAGAAAAAAACTTTTTTTTGGACATTGAACTTTCAGTGTCTTTGTTGACGAAGAAGGTAAAAACTAACCTGTACCGTAAAAAGATTTCAGGTAACTCCCTCCTACACACTAAAAGTGCGCACCCAAAGCATGTGTTTAAAGGGATCATCAAGAGCCAGTTCACCAGAGCAAAGAGAATATGCTATGATAGTACTGACTATTGTACACAAAGCACAAAACTTAGAAGGAGGTTTAGCAACAAAGGTTACTGCACTAATCAAGTCAATAAAATTTCCAGTGAGATAGGTATTCTTAACAGACATGACACCTTTCTCAGTAAACCAAAGAAGATGCAGACCAAACAGCCACTTTTCATTACCAAATATTCCTCTCTATTGTCAGAGGTCTGCTCTATAATCAAGAAGTATTTTCCCTTGTTGTATGGAGATAAAAAATTGAAAGTGGTAATAGAGGTCGGCTGTAAATGCGTGTTCTCAAGGAATCTAACCATGGGAAATATTCTTTCTCCAAGCTACTTGAAATCTTCCAACAGAGACAGCTCATTGGGTTATCTGTTAATGGGACATATTGGTGTGGTCATCCACGTTGCAAGTCCTGTGACTATCTTACAGTGGGAAAATAATTCTATTCCTTTGCCACAGGTCAGACATTCCAAACCAAGGGCTGTGTCATTTGCTCTACTTCCTATGTAATCTATTTGATAGAATGCATAGAACACAAATTACAATATGTAGGAATGACCAGCCGTGATGTGAGAACCCGCATTAGAAAGAATCTGGGTTACATTACTAATGACAAAAGGTGTTCAGCCTTATCAAGACATTTTCTTGATGTACACCATCAAAATACTGGTACCTTTAGATGGAGTGCTATATAACAGGTTAGGAATCCAAGTAGAGGTGGTAATAGAGATAGACTACTGTCTAAACAGGAAACTTATTGGATCTTTAAATTAGACACCCAAGTACCCAAAGGATTCAATTCTGAGTATGACATCATTAACTATTGGGAATAGCTATACATACCTAAATACCTCCTCTTTATAAAAATAAAAATATACTCTCCCTACATCTCTATTTACATATATATATTTTTGTCAAATTATATCTAATATACTATCTAAAGTTAGTTAGATATTCCATATTGCTATACAGTTTACGCCATTAGACTTTTCAGCATGTTTCATTAGTGAATGCAATAGTTCCAGTCAACACAACACTTTGCAATTATTAGTTCTAAGTTAATGTAGTTGTTTATCAAGATACATTATATTACACCATTCTATGATTTGATCTTAAGCAATAAACGATTTTAGTGTTCACATTACTTTGAAGTTGTGGGCACTTATATTGTACTCAATTAAGCATTGTTAGTTGCTGTCATAATATTGACTGTATGAAATTAATTGCATTTCCCCATTAAGGGGATGGGTATATTTTCCTGCTAGCTCTTAATGAACTTACTCTTTTTGGTGTAAATAGATCAAATACGTTTATTGTAAAATCCATTTTTCGTTATGGATCTGTTTGCTTATAATTTGCATTTTCTATATGTGTATGTGTGTTTTTTATTGCTGACAATACTTCTCTATATTGTTAACATCCATTGAGCTCTGCAATACTGTTTAAGTGGGGTGCTGACACTTTAAGAAAATTATTACTAATTGCTCACCCAATAGCTTTTTAAAGATGGTAGACTCATTGCTATTTAGGTCTATGAATACGGCACTACGCCTGAAATGCGTAAGACCAGTCTGCCGGTCTTATTTTTCCTGTACTGAACTTTTAATTTGAATGAATAAAGCCTTGTTTTTATATTCAATCTTGGGACTCCAACCGGATTTTGTCTTTTTGATTATTCTCTCTCTCTCTCTCTCTCTCTCTCTCTCTCTCTCTCTCTCTCTCTCTCTCTCTCTCTCTCTCTCTCTCTCTCTATATATATATATATATATATATATATATATATATACATATATCATTTCTAAAATCTATTCAGTAGCCATATGTGCTAAAAAAAACTGTGTGTGCATTTTTTTATTTAAGAAGTGCAAAAATGCGGTTCTTTATTTTGCAGACTTCTGAATTAGCTTTTTCTTTATAACACGTATCTGTTGTTCTGGAAAGTCCCAGATGTTTAGAATTACTTGAAAATTTCACATTGCATGCAAAATTGCTTGCAGCCAATTTCTTCCTATGCAAATAAACACTGAAAGAATACATGGTATTTTTAAATTCTTTAACTAATTATGTGAAAATATATTAAAAGGAAAGAGATCAGAATATTACGGAGCCCCAGAGGTGTCACACAAGATTTTTTTATAAATCGTGAGCACATTTTGCTAAATCGTGCTCACGAGTTAGCTAAATCGTGCACACAATTAAGCTATATCGTGCACACGATTTAGCTAAATTGTGAGCATGATTTAACTAAATTGTACGCACGATATAGCTTAATCGTGCACACAATTTTGCTAAATCGTTCGCACAATATAGCTTAATTGTGCGCACAATATAATAAATCGTGCGCACGATTTAGCAAAATGTGCTCACAATTTATAAAAAAAATCTTGTGTGACACCTCTGGGGCTCCGTAAACAATGAACTCACGTGAATACAAATATAATTTTAGTTTGTCAATTAGAATAGAAAAATCTGATTGTTCGTGTCCATGGCCTGATTTGTATTAATGATATCCAATCCTGATTGAATATTTTACAGATATGGATGTTGTTGCTGGAACCTCGAGCCCGTGTTCATCACAGCATGGTATGTCTCATTTTAATTTACCTTTCTCTTACAAACTTGGACATAACATTACATAATCCATTCACATTGATCTATATTTATATGGATACTCTAATTCTCTTTTCTTGTTATTTTCAAAGAAGAATCATGAATCAGAGTTGGGATTCCATTGTAATACAAATCTCAATTTTTGAGTATTTGAAGATATTCCTTCAATTCTTGATATCTTCATTTTAATGTAATCTTAGGGTCATGCCCATTTTATATTCTGCCCCTGGGTAGTGTTTTACATTTTTTGTCTACATTTAGACAACATCAAAACATTTTTACATATGTGCAGATTAGAGAAATATACATCTCATATGCTTTGATAATTTATTCTTATCATTAAAGGGACATGAAAACCAACATTTAACTTTTTGGATTTAGACACAACATGTAATTTTCAAAAACCTTATAATTTTCTTCTATTATCTACCTTGCTTCAGTTTATTGTTATCCTTAGTTGAAAATCATATCTAGGTAGGCTCAGGATCAGCAATGCATTACTGGGAGTAACCTGCTGATTGTTTGATGCACAAAATTGCCCATTTTCATTTGTTCAACACATGTCTTCAGATAACAGTAGTGCATAGTTGCTCCTTAAAGGGACAGTAAACACCAGGATTTTTGTTGTTTAAAAAGGTAGATAATCCCTTTATTACCCATTCCCCAATTTTGCATAACCAACACAGTTATAATAATATACTTTTTACCTCTGTGATTACCTTGTATCTATGCCTCTGCAAACTGCCCCCTTATTTCAGTTCTTTTGACAGACTTGCATTTTTAGCCAATCAGTGCTGACTCCTAGGAGCTTCACGTGCCTGAACTCAATATTATCTATATGAAACACATGAACTAATGCCCTCTAGTGGTGAAAACTGTCAGAATGCTTTCAGATAAGAGGCAGTCTTCAAGGTCTAAGAAATTAGCACATGAACCTCCTAGATTTAGCTTTCAACTAAGAATACCAAGAGAACAAAGCAAAATTGGCAATAAAAGTAAATTGGAAAGTTGTGTAAAATTACATGCCCTATTTAAATCATGAAATTTTTTTTTTACTTTAACTGTCCATTTAGTAAAACTTTCAAAGACAAACTAGAAAACATATATTTGAAAGGTTTTTTAAAATCACAGGCTGGATTTGAATCATGCAAATTAATACAATTACACATTTGGAGTTTCATGTCCCTTTAAGAGCAAAGGATAATTAAAGAATCCTGATGATATCCTTAAATTACATATTTGATTGTAATTGCATGCTCCATCTCATTCATTACATCAACATATGGACTAGACAATTCATTAACAGCGACATTGTCAAATAAAGATATTTTAATATTTAATATTAAAGGGACACTGAACACTAAATTTCTCTTTTGTGATTCAGATAGAGCATTCAATATTAATAAACTTTCTCATTTACTCCTATAATCAAATTTTCTTCATTCTCTTTTGTGATTCAGATAGAGCATTCAATATTAATAAACTTTCTCATTTACTCCTATAATCAAATTTTCTTCATTCTCTTGGTATCTTTATTTGAAATGCAAGAATGTAAGTTTAGATGCCGGTCCATTTTTGTGGAACGACCTGGGTTGTTCTTGCTGATTGGTGTATACATTCACCGACCAATAAACAAGTGCTTTTCATGGTTCTGAAACCAAATATTGATTAGCTGCCTTATTTTTCAAAGAATGAAAGCAAGAGAACGTGGACAAATTGATAATAGGAGTAAATTAGAAATATGCTTAAAAATGCATGCTCTATCTGAATCACAAAATTAAAGATTTGGGTTCAGTGTCCCTTTAATAATAAATATCTTCATTAATCCTTACACTGTTTGGATGAAACAATATTGATATCTATATTACATATTCCCTCTTGGACTTCCTTTATATATATAAGCATACTCTAACAGAACCATGATGACATATTTTTACAAATATCTTCTGATTTGTATTGTGATAAATATGTGTTGTTTCCTAAAACAGATTACTGTACATTGCACAAATGGATCGATGTGCCACATGGCTTAGGTTCAATTTGTCACTAGTTGTTATTCCAAGTGTTGTGTATGTGTATTATTTTCAAAACATGGATCAATAGGTATTTTTATATATGCCATAGAATCATATGAGAAGAATTGGCTGTCTAATATAGTAAGAAATCAAACATGTTAAACACATCATTTTCTTTATAATCACCTTATTAAATCATAAATTTATGGTTCATATTAGTGCTCTTTTCTTCACATTTCTAAGTATATTATTTGTTAGATTATCGACCAATGTGATTTAGTGATGTCCAAACTGTGTTCACTAATATATTTTAATATCATTGATAGATGTAGTTGTTGTGGCGAGCACAGAGGGATCCAGCAGCAATGGTGACCTGCCTTTGCAGGATTCTCATTCATATGTCATTGAAGGTGTATTTTTAATAAATATTATGATCATGATTCTGATGAAGCATTCTATTTGAATAAAACATATAATTTACTCCTCTGATTATATATATTTTCTTTTAATTTTTAAGATTAAGATCTCAAAGCTTCTTAGTCTACACATTTGTGCTTCAGAACATGGCTAGCATATGTTTATTTTTAGTATAAATTTAGGCAACAAGCATCAAGTGATACACACATGAGAACTCTTAAATGTTCCATGTAATCAGCTTTTAAGAATATTTAAAAAATACAGACACTAAAATGAAATTATTAATCATCGATAATTACAAATCTAATTTCATTTGTATGCTCCATCAAAATGATGTAATTCCTAACTTTGGATCAGTATCTCTTTAATGCAACATTGATGTGTGTCCTTGAGCAACAGTAACATATGTTAGAATATAGGATTTTAACGTGTACATAACATGTTATGTTTTACAGAGATTGATGTAACATGTGAGATGGAGGAGGAAGTGGCTCTTGGAGCCTGATGGTATGTCAAATATATCTAACATGTATTGAACATGTATTATTGTATAAAAAACATTCTCTTGAAGAAAAAGAAAGTCTACATCTTTGGCACTTTAAAATTTAGGATTCCATTTTTTTTTATAATACACTACTGCCCCCCTTTCTATATCATGCAGCATGAACATATGTTTGTATTTTTCGTAAATTTATGTATGATTTGTCATAAATGACATCATGATGTCACATGCATGTTCCATGCAAAACCACAATAATCAGCTTCTGATTGTCCAGACAGTCATTGCTATTCATCTGAGTCCCTAGATGCAGACCATATCCTTATTTCATCATTGTTTATAAATTGTAAACCACTTCTAAGTATATATAAAATATAATCGTGTTTAAATTCCTTGTTTTAATTTCATGATGTATGAGATGTAAATATATTAAAAATATATTTATGTGTAGACTGTCCATTTCAATCCAACAAACATTAATATTCCACAAAATTAAAGCATGCATTGATGAATGTGTCTATTAATATTGGGATGACATAAATGTAATCCTAATGTAAAAGAGAGATTCACAACATTAATCTGAAATTTGAATCAGATAGAGAAGATTATATTATTAATCGATAATATGAACGGTAGTATCTACTGTGTATATATTCAGAAGAGTAATTGATTGAAGCATCAAGCTTAAAATTAGACCATTAAAGATTACAAAGGTAATCACCAAAATATATATGTAAATCAGTGTTTACCTGGTTTAAAATGCTAGGTGGAGTGGCCATTTCAATTTCATAATATTACACACTCCCATATTATTCAATTGTTGAATATTCTGAAATCAATAAATGGGCATGTGTCTAAAATAACTCTATTAAATTTCAATCTCAAATGCATACATGCATACCGAAATATTCTACAAAATATAAATATATTATCAATTCATGAATATTATCACATAATGTTGCCTTTGATAAATATGATTTGTAATCTATTTATGAAATGTTACATTAAAAATAACTGAACATTCTGAGTTTAAAGGATCTATTAAATCTTATAAGTAATTATATTTGATTCCAATCAATCAATAATTTAAAACATAGTCCTTATTGCGACTTTGTATCAATATTTTATGAGAACAAGAATCCAGACTTTAACTAATGTAGAATCTTTGACCTAGATTTGGAGTTTGGCGTTAGCCGTGAAAACCAGCGTTAGAGGCTCCTAACGCTGGTTTTAGGCTACCGCCGGTATTTGGAGTCACTCAAAATAGGGTCTAACGCTCACTTTTCAGCCGCGACTTTTCCATACCGCAGATCCCCTTACGTCAATTGCGTATCCTATCTTTTCAATGGGATTTTTCTAACTCCGGTATTTAGAGTCGTTTCTGAAGTGAGCGTTAGACATCTAACGACAAAACTCCAGCCGCAAGAAAAAAGTCAGTAGTTAAGAGCTTTCTGGGCTAACGCCGGTTTATAAAGCTCTTAACTACTGTACTCTAAAGTACACTAACACCCATAAACTACCTATGTACCCGACACTCGAATAAAATTTTTAACCCCTAATCTGCCGACCGCCACCTACGTTATCCTTATGTACCCCTAATCTGCTCCCCCTAACACCGCCGACCCCTGTATTATATTTATTAACCCCTAATCTGCCCCCCTCAACGTCGCCTCCATCTGCCTACACTTATTAACCCCTAATCTGCCGACCACAAAGCGCCGCCACCTACGTTATCCTTATGTAGCCCTAATCTGCTGCCCCTAACACCGCCGACCCCTATATTATATTTATTAACCCCTAATCTGCCCCCCTCAACGTCGCCTCCATCTGCCTACACTTATTAACCCCTAATCTGCCGAGCGGACCGCACCGCTACTATAATAAAGTTATTAACCCCTAATCCGCCTCACTAACCCTATAATAAATAGTATTAACCCCTAATCTGCCCTCCCTAACATCGCCGACACCTAACTTCAATTATTAACCCCTAATCTGCCGACCGGAGCTCACCGCTACTCTAATAAATGTATTAACCCCTAAAGCTAAGTCTAACCCTAATACTAACACCCCCCTAAGTTAAATATAATTTACATCTAACGAAATTAATTAACTCTTATTAATTAAATTATTCCTATTTAAAGATAAATACTTACCTGTAAAATAAATCCTAATATAGCTACAATATAAATTATAATTATATTATAGCTATTTTAGGATTTATATTTATTTTACAGGTAACTTTGTATTTATTTTAACCAGGTACAATAGCTATTAAATAGTTAAGAACTATTTAATAGCTAAAATAGTTAAAATAATTACAAAATTACCTGTAAAATAAATACTAACCTAAGTTACAATTAAACCTAACACTACACTATCAATAAATTAATTAAATAAACTACCCACAATTACCTACAATTAACCTAACACTACACTATCAATAAATTAATTAAATACAATTCCTACAAATAAATACAATTAAATAAACTAGCTAAAGTACAAAAAATAAAAAAGAACTAAGTTACAAAAAATAAAAAAATATTTACAAACATAAGAAAAATATTACAACAATTTTAAACTAATTACACCTACTCTAAGCCCCCTAATAAAATAACAAAGCCCCCCAAAATAAAAAATGCCCTACCCTATTCTAAATTAATAAAGTTAAAAGCTCTTTTACCTTACCAGCCCTGAACAGGGCCCTTTGCGGGGCATGCCCCAAGAAGTTCAGCTCTTTTGCCTGTAAAAAAAAAACATACAATACCCCCCCCCCAACATTACAACCCAACACCCACATACCCCTAATCTAACCCAACCCCCCCTTAAATAAACCTAACACTAAGCCCCTGAAGATCATCCTACCTTGTCTTCACCTCACCAGGTATCACCGATCCGTCCTGGCTCCAAAATCTTCATCCAACCCAAGCAGGGGTTGGCGATCCATCATCCGGTGGCTGAAGAGGTCCAGAAGAGGCTCCAAAGTCTTCATCCTATCCGGGAAGAAGAGGCGATCCGGACCGGCAACCATCTTGATCCAAGCGGCATCTTCTATCTTCATCCGATGCCGACCGGCTCCATCCTGAAGACCTCCACCGCGGACCCATCTTCTTCCGGCGACGTCCAACTGAAGGATGACGGTTCCTTTAAGGGACGTCATCCAAGATGGCGTCCCTCGAATTCCGATTGGCTGATAGGATTCTATCAGCCAATCGGAATTAAGGTAGGAATATTCTGATTGGCTGATGGAATCAGCCAATCAGAATCAAGTTCAATCCGATTGGCTGATCCAATCAGCCAATCAGATTGAGCTCGCATTCTATTGGCTGTTCCGATCATTGTCATTAATATATTATTTGTCCTCTTTATTCATGTAATTTATTAAAATCTATATTTTAGGTGGTTAATCCTTAAAGGGACATGAAACCAAAAAATGGTCTTTCATGATTCAGATATATAATACAATTGTCAATAAATTTAATATTTACATCTCTTATTTAATTTGCTTCATTGTCTTGATATACTTTGCAAGATCATGATTAGCAGAGAACTGAGGTTCTAGATGTAGATTGTTGGTTGTATATATATTGGTTGTTTTTGGCACATCCATGTGTTCATTTATAAACTGTTTGTGAATTGATGTACCTTTAACAAATGATCCCAGGATTATTAAAATGAGATAATCGATGTAAATTATCAATTTTGCTGGAAATAGTATCCTCTCTGTGAATCCTGAACTTAATTGTTTGTATTTCATGTCCCTTTAAGTGATGCTGATCACAATTCTTAAGAAATGGATATTCATTTCTAATGTATTTTTGTCCTTTTTACATCAACATAGACATATAATATTTTTAAAAAAGACTATTTTTTTAATGTTGACAGCACATGTATTCCAATTTCACTTATATCTTATTGTAGTAGTCTAACAAAAGCAATCACTGTGTGTAATGCACATATTTTAGCTGATTAATATGTTTCTCTTATTATTGTTTCTCTTTAATCATCCAATGATATATTGCTATAGGTAGGCTGACCATATTTCAGTTTGAATAAGTGACACATATGATAAATACATGTGTCATTATTCTTATTCAAAATAAATCTTTAAACATATCTGAAAACATCCCTGACCTATGTATTTCTCATGTGTCCCTTTTTAAAGCGTAAAGATAGAACAGCATAGCTATAGGTAACATATAATGTATAACCAATCCCAATTTTCATAATGTATCTCGTAGCATTATTTCTGATTTAAAGGGACATGAAACACAATCTATTTTCTCATTTATGTTTAACATACAATTTTTAATTAATTTTCTTTCAATAAATTCTCAAATTTGCTTCAGACTCTTTGTATCATTTGTTTAAGGAGCAGCAGGGCACTACTTTTTTCTAAATAAACACATAGGTGAACCAATGACAATCGGTATATATATATATGTAGCAACCAATCAGCAGTTACCACATCGTATTTTTCTGCTCTTGAGATTACCTCTAAACACATTTCATCAAAATATTAAACTTAAATTTATAAATGAAGTTGAAATTGCAATGTCGTACATAATCATGTAACATAAAATGCTTGCTAAATGGGGGGCGTGGCCAGGCAGCGCCGGGAGAGGACGCAAATTCAGTGATCTCTGTCATGAGATACTAAAGCTTTGAACTATTTCTTAAATCAAACCATATAGGCTGTGGAAAATTGTTTAGCCATCTACATGGAAGCTCGCTGAGCAAGAAAATACCCAACTTGGCGATATTTATCTAATATTTGTCCTGCCTAAACTGCTGAGGCTTTGATGCGTAGGCTTTTTGACACCCTCTCCCAGCTCGCCGAATATAATAGTTGACTTTGGACATTATAACAAACAGCCCATAGCAAACATGGAGGAGGCTCATGGGATGTTGCTTGTGCTGCTACAGGACTTGGATAGACAATTAGATTCCTGCTATTCAGAGTTATCGGATACCTTAGCGACAGCAAGGCGGGGAGTGGTCAGCGATACTCTGGATATCATGGCACCAGAAATAACGCCGAAAGTGAAGGCTCCGGAGCATATAGACGCCTCATCTACTCAACCCCCTCGACCTACTGGCTATATCGCTACATTGAGGTTCACGCCTCAAGATCAGAGTGTCCCACTCTCCGCCGAGCAAGTAACAAGGAGTTCTGAGGAGGTGATAACAGGCAGGAGCTTTGTTGTACTCCCAATAAGGTCTCTGCGGATCCCTGAGTCACAGGCTTGTACAGCCGATCAAGGCTACACCAGGGCTGCTCTTTCATCTAGCCCATACCGATAAAACTTACACAGATGGCCCAGCATGTTCCGAGTGCTGTCGATCCATCTCCAGATAAGACACCCTATGAGTGCTCGATGGGGTCTACCAGGTACAGCCGCGATTTAGAGAGCCAAAGGAATCAGCTGAGCATAGGAGCAGGACTTGCACGACAATGGGGCGCAGTAGCAGAAATCTTTCTACACGCAAGGGTTCAGGTAGCTGCCGCAGTACCGCTACACATTTGTGATCTTCTGGCTAGAACAATGTCAGGACCTCTGGCTTCTATGACTCTATTAAAGGCATCACCCAAGCTAGGCATCGGGTGAGATGTAACAATGCCTCAGCATGCAAACGTGGACTGCTACTACTGTTATGGGACCTTTATGTTATTCTTTTTTTTTTCCCCTTCATTTTGGTTCTCCTAGTGTGTGGAAACTCTCGCTTGTATATAGTGCACTCAGATGCCGTAGAAACGCTCATACTAGCTAATACCTTACCTCCTTTAAAAGTACCCCACCGTATAGACTTTGGAGACTTTCCAATGCCTCCTCATAACTGTCATTCGTTATATGCTGAGAGCTGTTTGCATTAGCTGCCGCTGCAATATCACATATGTTTAATACACACTGGCAGCGCATAGACCCACTTCAGTTACTTACAGTTTTTTTTTTTTTTTCTTCTTTCTTTTTCCCTATGATATATAATTGTCTCCATTTGTTTATTATACCTATATTCTGCTACTCATGTTACCCATATGTGAAATGCTAGTATTGTTATGTCACATCTGAATTGGTAATACCTTTATTTTAGTTTGAGCTCAGAATGTGACTATAACCTAAGGCTCTCATCTATTTTCAGCGTATCTTGCTGACAAGTATGTTTGTGTTTTGGTTGATAGGATACCTGCGTGTGAGTGTTCAAACTTTATAATTGTGTCCACCCTACTAGGTCTGTCGCCTATCTAATTAATTCATTTTTTTCCCTAGCATTCATTACACATCCTACCAATGTCATTTCTATTTGGCAAAGCTGCCTTATTTTTATCTAGATTATCTAAAGTGAAGGTCCTTTAATTATAAGCCTACCAATATAGCTTATTAAGAAACCAGTTTCTAGTTCACTTCAATTTCCTAAAAGGCAATAGAGGGAATGTTCAGAAAGCCCCCAGAGTGGCATGTTAGATATTACAGGGAGTACTTTTTATAATATAAAAAGGTGGCTTTATGCTTCTATTCACTGCATATTAGATGTGGGTATATATGTTTGATACTCTATAATCCATACCCGGATGACTAACTATTGTTATTTTCACATATTTGCCCTAGAACCTTTTTATCGCCACTCTCTACATCTAATTTATACTTTAGCTTAAAAGATTTATGTCCCTGTTGTGTATTGGCTATACATGCTTTAATAGTTTGAGCTACATGCTTTGTCATTTATGGCTTTACTTAGCCCTTACACTCTAGATCTCACATACTTAATTACCCTATAGGGGTATAGATGATGTGTTACCCAGGAAAGTGTCAGCTAGTTTGATTTGGCTAGACCCGACTAGATGTTACACCTGATTCCTATTCCTGTAGAGAACCCTATATATTGTTATTCGGTTAACTATATACTAATACGCCTAGTTCCCAATAACTTAACTTAAGATTAATAAATTTTATCCCGCCATGTCCCTTAAACTTCCTTTGTATCTATGGCTCCGCCCCCGCCCTTTCCCTTATCTACAGAGCGGTGCTTCCCCGCTGAAATCCCCCCCCTCATTATATACTTAATTCTTCTCATCCTGAAGCTCCTAAAGAGCTGCCTACCTGATCATCAGTTATCTGTTATATTTTTGGCCCAATTGGCCTAAAACTGTGTTCCTAACTGATCAGTCATTTATGCTATCCTATTGCATAATCGAGGTATCATCAGCCTACCAACAATGTATTTTATAACTGACAAAAGGTTTCGCTCAATTTTGTTTATATTTTCTCTTTGTTATCAACAGGCGTTCTATGTTTTATGTTTGTTATGTAAAACCTCAATAAAAAAAAATATTTAAAAAAATATAGTTATAAATTCTCTGATTCTAATGAAATATATCCTTATTACCAACAATGGATTCTATTTCATATATCACAGTATTACGTTATCTATCGTGACATTCATAGCTAACAATATAGCACATGCTAAATTTTAAAATATAAATATGTTTCTTATTGACATGCAAAGCTGTAAAATTAGTCCTTAGATTGGATGCCATTTTTACACGACCTCGGATGCGCCTTTGATTGGCTGATGTTTTTACACGATCTCGGATGCGCAATGTTGCTTAAGACATCACATGCCACGCTGTAAAATGAGTCCTTATATTGGCTGATGTTTTTACACGATCTCGGATGCGCCATGTTGCTTAAGACGTCACATGCCACGCTGTAAAATTAGTCCTTATATTGGCTGACATTTTTACGCGATGCCATGTTGCTTAAGACGTCACATGCCACGCTGTAAAATGAGTCCTTATATTGGCTGATGTTTTTACACGATTATGGATGCGCCATGTTGCTTAAGACGTCACATGCCACGCTGTAAAATGAGTCCTTATATTGGCTAACATTTTTACGCCATCTCAAATGCACCATGTTTCTTAAGACATCACATGCCAAGGTGTTAAATCTGTCTGATTGGATTATGTAGTCCCCCAATATTTGATTTTGCACGTAACCCACGTTTGTGAATGAGAAGACAAGTTTAAAACCATGACGAGTATGGATTGTGTCAATCATGTACATTGTTGAAACATAGCTGATAAAGAACACAAAAATCTCTTTTGATGGCTGTCTCGTTGAAGAAACAAATGAAAGCAATATGTTTTCCTGCATAATATATTTTGAGGCAAGTGCAAATCCATGAATATACTCCATCTTCTTTAATATGTTTGTCAACAATATTTTCCTTTTTATAAATAATTACTGTGTTTTGTTGAATTTTCTACATATCTAATTCCTAAAGATTCGCTTTTGTATTTGAATCAAGTAATCAATATGCATTGACCTTTATCATATGCTAAATATATAAGATGCCTACTTATTCTAGATGTTATGTCCTGGTCTTTTTTCTTAAAGGGACATTATACACTCATTTTTTTCTTAGCATATATGTTTGGTAGATGATCTATTTATATAGGTCATCATTTTATAAAAATGTATAGTTTTGCTTATTTTTAAATACCATTGCTGTGATTTTCTGACTCCTAACCAAGCCTCAAAGTTTGATGTGAGTACCATCAGCTACCTTCTCCAGCTTGCTCCTGTTTGTGTAAAGGGTCCTTTCATATGCAAAAGAAGGGGGAGTGTCTTATTTCACACTTGCAATGGGCTTTCCAGCTAACTTTTCAACATAGCTAAACTGAGAGTTTCTAAGTAAGTCTTTAAACTGTTTTATCCTGGATTTTTATATCAGTATCTGTGCATCTTGTTCTTTATAGTAGTGTCTATTACATGCAGTTCTATGAAAATGAGTGTATACTGTCCCTGTAATGTAAATGCTCAGTATTGTGTCATGTATGACTTCCACATTGTTAATCTCCAAATACTGTATATTACTGTGAGCATATATTTCTAATGTAACTCTTAAAAGGACATGAAACCATTTCTAAATGAAATGTCTTTCTTAAATAATTAAAACACTGTAATGTATCTTTAAGAAAATAGACTTTATTTAACACGTCAAGAGAAATATGGCATACAGGCTTAGTATCCTATTCAAATATTTTCTAGTTTGAACAAGTACGTGTAGATATACCAACAATCCCTAAGGATTAGTATATGTTAGCATATGTTCTTGTTTAAAGGGACAGTCAAGTCAAGCAAAACAGTAAAGATTTTATTCTCCAAAAATGCAATTTTTATAAAATATATCTCAAACGTTTATCACCAATTTATCTTAGTTCTCTTGGTATTCTTAGTTGATAGCTAAACCTAGGAGGTTCATCTGCTCATTTCTTACAGCTGGAAGAGTGCATCTAATCTTTATGCATTTTGACCACTATAGGGCATTATTTTTTGTTTTTCATATCGAAAACATTGAGCTCATGCAGTATAGTTACCCTGGATTAATCAGTGATTGGCTGAAATGCCGGTCTGTCAAAAGAACATAAATAAGTGTTCATTTTTCAGAGGCATAGATACAAGGTTAATCACAGAAGTAATGTGTATTTCTGTAAGTCTTGTTTTTCCAAACTTGATAATGCGTAATAAAGTGTTTTCTTTGTAACCAACAATAATTAATGTTATGACTGTCCCTTTAAGCTGTGTTGTTGGCATCAAAACAGTGATATGCCATCATGTATAATTGTAATGGTCATTTTGTTTGAGATTATGGAAACAGTTTCGACATCACATCACAGAAACCAATCAATGTAATAAACAAGGATAGGTATGTGATGATGTGGTCTCCACACACTTGTAAAACACACTCTGTAAACAATCTGCCTCCATGGACCCTGTCCCATAGAATCAAATTATATACAGAGTGTGCTCCACAAGTGTAAGAAGACCACATCATCACATACATATCCATTACACATTAAATAACTACAAATATATTTAAAAAAACTTACTTCCTCTTCCTTCCCTTTTCCCACGAGACTGAGGCTCTGGGGGGGGCAACTGCCCCCTCCGACGAGTTCTCATCTAAGATGTTTGGGGAAGAGGGGAAGGAGGAGTACTGGGATCACCCGGCTGAGGAGGAGATTGAGGAAAAGATGGAGGAGGGCCAGGAGCAGATGGTCCAGCAGCAGATGGCCCAGCAGCAGATGATCCAGCAGCAGATGGCCCAGCAGCAGATGATCCAGTAGCAGATGGCCCAGCAGCAGATGGTGCATTATGCGCCTCCCGGAGGACCTGCAATATATCTTTCAGAGTATGCAAGATCCCTCTTTGGTCTTGGTGAAGCTCTCTTTGGTCTTGTCGAATCTTATTAATTTCATCCGTCAGATGGATTCTGCTTTCTGCCTGTTCCCTCCGGGAGGCACGCATCTCTTCCAGAAAATCTCTTAATATCTGCAGCTCTGCTATCTCCTCCTGAGGGGCTGCTGTTGCATGGCGGGCTGCTGGTGCATGGTGGGCTGCTGGTACAGGAGGGGCTGCTGGTGCAGGAGGGGCTGCTGCAGGGATCTCTTCTGCAGCAGGGGCTTCTTCAGAGGATGGGGATAGAGGGATGCCTTCCATGTCTCCTCGAGCTGGCGAGTCATCTGCACCACTTCATACCTGGATGAAGGAGAAGCCTGTCGGTGCTGTACTGCTTCCTCCCTGGGCTCAGACTCTGTATATTTTAAAAAGAAAGAAATTGAGATATTAGCACAGTTCCAAATAAATATGTAAATGCTTTTACTTACAATAGAATTACAAAGGCAGCCTCATTAATACACTTTCATATACAACAATCAATACGATTTCTGCATTTTCCAAACCGTGTTTCTGATATCTATATGGTCAATCTGAATGTGTTTTTGCACTTGTTTTCAGTCTGTTTAAATGCACACCTAACCAATAGCCTAGATACCAATGTGATGGCTTTTCATGAAATGCAACTTTCGCAAGGTAATTGTGAATGCGTTTACGTAATAATGTCTAAAAAAAAGCGTAATTGCATTAATGATATCCTTAAATACATTCTTTATTTTTGATATAAATAGATTATTAAATGAGCTTACCGGAAGATGAGAGTGGCAGGTTCCCGGTATCAACTCCTCTGATACTGACTATGGCCACCTCGGAGATGCTAGGATGCAACATTTCCTCCCATCAGGAATATTCCACGATCATTTCAGGATCGCCACTGTTCCCTGTTAGATATTGGTTCTCCCTTGAGAGCTTTCTTTTGAGTTCCATTTTGCAGTCCTGGTAGCAATGCGGTATGGACTTGACATCCCTGTTATGGACCCCACTGCATTAACGGCATCCCTGATCTCCAGCCATAGCTTCCTCTTCTCCTTAGGGGTGGCCTTCTGAGCCTGCAGCCTCCTAGTCCTCTCCATATAAGCCTCTATGAGGGCCTCCTTCTCATCCATAGTATATCTCGCCTCCCTAGTCAGCTTGGCTTTCCCCTGTGATGTGAGCCTCTGTTTCCCAGACTGTGAAGCTCTACACTGGCTGCCACTGGGCCCAGCCACTTGTTCATCTTGAACAAAGTGGCCGGGTCCACCCAACTAACCTCCTGCCTAACCTCCTCTACAATCTCTTCTCTGACCTCCTGCCTAATCAGCTCTAATAGCTGTGGGCTAATCTGCCCCCTATCCCCCCTCCCGACATACTCAAACAAAAAGTGAATGTGCCCAAATAAAAGGGGGTCAAAATAAATAACACAAATTTAAAAAAAAAAGTGCTCAAAGTGTGAAAGGGATATAAATAAAACAGCATAAGGAGTATTAAACAGACAAAAATGTAGAAAAAGACTAAAATGAGGATATGTAAACAAAATCTAACTATGGGATGGGTATGGGCTTACAGGGAATGGGGTATGGGATGAAAGGGAATGGGGTATGGAGTGTAGTAGGAGAGGGGATGGGGTATGGAGTGTATGTAGTGTTATTGATAAGTGTATGTATATATTGAATGTGTTTGCATGGTAATGTGTAAAGTATTCCGAAAAACCACTCGCACACTCACCCAAACAAACTCTAGCTAACTACCGCTCTCTCACTATCTCACACTACCACTAACTCACTATCTCACACTACCACTAACTCACTATCTCACACTACCACTAACTCACTATCTCACACTACCACTAACTAAGTCACTATCTCACACTACCACTAACTAACTCACTATCTCACACTACCACTAACTAAGTCACTCTCTCACACTACCACTAACTAACTCACTCTCACACTACCACTAACTAACTCACTCTCCCACACTACCACTAACTAACTCACTCACTAACACTAAATCTCACAATACCAGTAAATCTCTCTAATCTCCAAAAATCCTCCAGCAACACAGTCAAAGAAGCAATGCTTTTAGCGTGCTTATATACCCTATGTAAATGTTTAATGATGTACCGGTTTGCAAGGTAAAGTATGTTCAGGTGTGCTTTGGTAGTAATTAGTATGTGTGCAATGTGTATTAGTTGTGTGAATTTGCGCATGCTCATATTGAGTTAGTATTTGTGGAATGTGTATAATGTGATGATGTCATAGTGATCGTTTTGTATAACATTGTCCAAAAGTATTATCTGTAAATGTAAATACATATTTGTGATGGTGTCGTATTTGTGAAGTGGTGTAAATGTTTCTTTGCACTAATGTTCAGTAATCTTGAGTACGAATGTTTTGTTTGTGTGCATTTCTTTTTTTGTGTTGTTTTGTTCCGTGTTGCAAGATCGTAAGGTATTTATGTATTCCTCGTTTAGTGTAAATGTTGTTTATTCTTTTTCTTTTCCAATTGTGAATGTGTAATGCGTATGTGCTATGTTGCGTGATTGTTATTTGTACATTTGATGTGTGTTTTTGTTGTGCATTTTTCCGTATACGTAATATGACAGAGCAGTGCGTATTTCTTGCGAGATTGAGTGTTAGCTGAAAAATCCGTGCTTCTTTCATTTATCATTGATCTCTATGGGAGAATGTTTAACGATGCCATGATTACGCGTAAAAAATAAACGCGGTAGTCGTGTTACTGCGACGTGTTAAAAGGTTGTTTGGAGACTCATAATACCTACGTTATGAAAAGTGTGCAATGTAAATAAAGTACACGTAACTAACGCACCTATCCTAGCACACAACTCGTAATCTAGCCGTTAGTTTTTATTGCACAATGCAGGCAGTGACCTGGATAAATAAGGGAAAGGAAAATGCAAATAATCTAGATAAAAAAGCAACATTCATAGACCTATTTAATTTTAAGCTTCCTTATTGCCTGTAATTAAAACCTAGCTACAATTGTTCCCATAAACATTATGTTGTTTCAATATACAATGGCACAATTCTTTTTATTAGGAACAAGGAACAAGAAAATCAATTTTGCATCTCCACAGAGAAAATCATTAGGCAACCTCACCATGTTTTTTATTTATTTATTTTTCTTTGCTCTCAGTCAACTGGATCATTCTATTTCAAGCCAATAGTTTGCTCCTGAATTTTCTCATTTTGATTTTGGAGTTTCTCAAATTAATATGTAAATTCAAGTTTACAGTGAATTTGGGTGGGAAAATATTGAAATTGAATTGAAATGTGAAGTTTAAAAAAAAAAACCACGTTCCCCCCTCCTCCAAGGAAAATCATTTTAAAATGGTAGAATCAGGTGATAGAAGATGAGGTCGGCCACCAGTACCCTCAGTGCCTTATATTTAGCTTAATGGGATGATTTATTATTATCTGTCCGACATAATAGGCTGTAGCGTATCATGTCCGACAGACATTGCTGAATGCTGATAGCATACGCTGTTGGCATTTAACATTGCACAAGCAGTTCTGGTGAACTGCTTGTGCAATGCTGCCCCCTGCAGATTCACAGCCAATCGGCCGCTAGCAGGAGGTGTCAATCAGCCTGATCGTATAGGATCGGGTGGATTGGAGACTGCAGCCTCAGAGGCAGCAGACCAGTTAAGGAGCAGTGGTACTAATACCGCTGCTTCATAACTGCTGTTTCTGGCGAGCCTGAAGGCTCGCACGGAAACAGGGGCATCAGGGGCCATTCGGTCCTTGATAAATTGGCCCCTCAGGCTTAATTTTTAGCCACCTCATAGTTTATGGTATTGAATCAACCCTGAGTAGAATTAGCTACCAAAAAAGTAAAATCTGTAGGAAGTAAAGGAGAGAAAAATAGCTTAGGGCAGAGCTTTCCAAACTTTTCATGTTGGTGACACTTTTTAGACCTACATCATTTCGTGACACAGTAGTTCAGCTGTACTAGTAAACAGGAGGTTAAACTAACTTGTTTTAAGAGATACGGACACATACATAAATGATATAATAACAAAATGTATTTACAAGTAACAGTAAGTATGTGCAAGAATTAAAAAAAAGTTTAATAACACCAATAGCTAATTACTATTTTAATGGGATGTATGAGGTTGATGGGATGAACACAGTTTCTGAATATTTAGTAGAATATTAGATAAAGACACTCGCATTTCATCATCAAGCATTTTTAAGCTTCCCCTTCCTATCCATATATCAAGAGCAGGAGCAGCAATGCACTACTGGGAGCTAGCTGCAAAAAAATCCCACTGACTTCTGACTTCAGCTCAGCGTTTAATCTGCTGCCCTCAGAGCTCGGTAAGTCCCATTGACTACTGCCCGCACTGAAAACACACTGCTGTCCCACTCACTGACTACACATGCAGTCACGAGCCGATTGAGGAGACTTCACATGCAGTCAGGAGCCAATGTGCCGCCAAAGCCGCCAATGGGAATAGTTTGTGTATATATAGCCTTACAGCAAAGTAAGGGGGCGCTAGTGATAATATAGATAGTGATATTAATCTATATACTCTTTAAAAAATGCAAATTGGTAATTGTGTATACAATGCAAATAAAAATATAAAACAAAATAAAAGAAAAATGAAATAAAATCCTCTCAAATGAGGGAAGTCCAAATATAATTACAAAATCAAGGCAAAAATAAGTCCTTTTCAAAACCAAGTGGAAAAGCCCTGTGGTGGCTGCCTCCTCCTCGCCGACTGGTCCGGGTATAACTATGAGGAATAGAAGAAAATAGAGGGGCGCCTCATGTGTAGGATCAACAGATATAAAAATCAGTAATAACAGTAGTAGAGCCAAATGGGTACTCACACACTTCACAAGCACACCAATGTGCTGGTAGTAGCAGGCTGCAGATTCAAATAGGTGTGGCAGCTCACCTCTCAGGTAGTACTGTGATGCTGGAGAGGGAAAAGGAGACACAGAAAAAAAGCACTACATGTGCAGACTGTTAAAAATATAACAAACAATATTTTCAGTGGTACAGATGGTTACTCACATACTCTATGAGCACACTTATGTGCTGCTAGAAACAAGCTGCAAATTTTAGGCAGGTGTAGCAGCTCACCCCAAATCAGATTTCTTAATGCTGTAATCAAATGGCTCCAATAGGTAAAACAAAGTCCCAAAAAGGTAGAGAGACTCTTATGTATCAGCAGGGCAGTAGGTAGGTAAAGATATCTACTCAAAGGCGTATTTCCAGTAAAATACAAATATTTATTAAAAACAAAAGTTAAAAAACACAACAGAACAATTGCTGTGTTAGGTGGATAAAAAAGGGGTTAACAGTGACCCCAATAATGCAACGCGTTTCTCGGTTTTGCACCGTTTCATCAGGCATAAAACTGAATAGTTTCAGTTCCCACTGAGCTGCGCCAATAGGTTAAGATGATCCGTGACCCCCTAGGTATCAATCACGTGCCAACCATGTGATATGCGTAGCAGGCAGGCGGAAAGTCAGACACCAAAAAAAATTGTTAAAAAATTAAATTTAAAAAAATTTGTGCTGAAGCAGGGAGACACCTACACACTGCTGCCGACACACTAGTGTGTCCCGACACACAGTTTGGAAAGCACTGGCTTAGGGTATTCAAAGCTAGGCATATGAATAAAAAGCTCATAAATTCTACTAAGAAAGCAAAATCTCAAGGGTGTGTTACCCACAAAGGGATGGGCGAATGTTTTGCAACATTCAAAAAATGAAACAAAAAACACATTTGTTCATTAGTTTCAAATTTTGAATGTTTATACAACATTTTAACATTCATTTAATGTAATAGTATTTCTAATGCTTTCTTGAAATGTAAAATTCAATTAAAATTTTATTAGTAATTTTATTTGAATTATGCAATATTCAAATAATTTTTTTTGAATCTATATGTTTGTAATAGTATTTCTAATGCACTCTTCTATTCAAAATAGAAACATTCAAATTGATATATTTGTATCTGTTATGTATCAATTTTCTAAATTTCTATCACATGAACTATTGAACTTCTGAATGGTATTTGAAATTTCGAATGTGGATATTCAATTCAATTATGAACATTCAAAAACAAAAGTAACATTCGAAAATAGGAAATAATTACCAAATTTTAATAGATTTTCATTATTATCAACATTCTATTGTCCAAAACAAATGTCCACAGGACTATTTGTTCTACCAAATTAATTACACTTTCAGCCTATTCACCAATCCCTAGTAACCCCTAATGTATGTATGTTCAGTATAAGTGTACATTCTGGAACTTTTGGTAATAACATGTTTGTTATGTTTTGTTTAATAACCTCAATAAAAAATAAAGAAATAAATACAGAAAATGGCCTAAAGTTGAAAATGGCTTATATATCAGACAGAGTATTTATTTGTGGTAATGGCTTATATATACTGTATAAGTGTTTAGCTTATTAAAAATGGCTGCTATAATAACTGTGTCGAGTCTGAGAAATTACACATAGGAAGAGAAAGGGAGGAGCTTTGGGAAAAGAGAATAACCCTGGAATGAAAATGAGATGGGGTACATTTATCATATGTCCATCCGACATCGCTAAATGCCGTCAGATATTGCTGAATGATGATAGCATATGCTCTCGGCATTTTACATTGCACAAGCAATTCTGGCGAAATGCTTGTGCAATGCTGCCCCCTGCACATTCATGGCCAATCGGTCGCTAGCACGGTGTGTCAATGTGTCAATCAACCTGATCGTATCTGATTGGGATGATTGCTGTCTGCCACCTCAGAGGTGGCGGATGAGTTAAGATGGAGGATGAGTTAAGGAGCAGCGGTCTTACGATTAACTAGTTAATCTTTGAATGTTAAACCCAAGCTCAGCATTTTCTGCAATTGGATTTTGCAGATCTTCAGATAGATGAGCGCCTTTCTGAGTAAGCAAACTTTACAAACTGTGTATAACATGAAATCAACGAGTAAGTGCATGTCAGTCTCTCAACTCCATATAATATGTAAATACAAGTTAAAGCCCTGAAAGATCCTTGCAATAGGCGAAGTGCAGGGTATGTCTCTGTCATTAAGGCGTTAATAAAGCAGAGAAGATTCAAACAGCTTATCTTGACCTGAACAGTTTACATAAGAGAATGCTTAAACTTGATTGCACAACAGAATTACTAAAGGATTTAATAATAGTATGTTAGTATTTGTAATAAAGAGTGGCTGAAGCAACAGCAGGAATTGTAATGGTTGCTGATATTCAATAACCATTATATGTACATGAAGAGCTATAGTTGTCATGCACATCACCGCTTCTGTGTGCTTGACGATGTCTTTTCGTCATTCAGGGAGATTGTCGATCGAATGCTGTTTTCCGCATTCCACCGCACTACAGGCCAGGGGTTGTTGTTGACCTCAAGGGAGTGCTGGTGATGTCACCATGTCTGCACATGGGGATGTCACAAAGAGAGCGGGACGGAGGAGCTATGTGTAGCTGCAAGGGAGCTGGATAGGGGAGGATGCTCAAACCCCTCAATCTCAACTCCCATAGCAGCTACAAACCTCTAAGAACTATTATTTGAAAGAGAATCACCTGCCTGTTCTTTTAAATGATAGTGGTCTTGGAGCAGTACCATACAGCAGATGTTTTAAAAATAAAGTAGAAAAAACACACAGGGGATTTGCATGGGAAGGGGTCATTATATGTGCAATAAAAAAAATCTGGTGTGTGTAGCGACCCCTAATAAAGATTATTTTCTAGAAGACAAGTCCCTCTCATAAAAACAAAATATGAATTTTGCCTGTATAGTCAGGTGATTACTGTGGTAATAGTAAACACCTTGCAAGAAAAAGGTTCTTTTATTTTTGTACTGAGCAATGGGGCCTCTCTAATCTATATTATAACCCCAAAAGCCTATATAGGCCCCTATTTTACATGTGTGATGACAATTTATTAAGGAGATCACAGTCACAGCAGCGGTCACTTGTCCATTCTCAGTATTATTTACTAAAATCTAAGAAACAATTGTACATTTTTTTTTATTTTGTTTTACAGTTTTTGTTGCAGGTATTTTATATGCCATGAAACATAAATGAAATAATTGTATATTGTGAATCTGCTGGGCCTGCTGAAAATATATATATTTATATAATTTGTGTGGGTCATTTACTTACATTTTTAATTACAATAGTGTTTAAATGTAAGAAGTTAAAAAGCTAGCAACTGGCTCAGCACTGGGGTGACAAAAAAAAGGCTTAGCAGTGAAAGGGTTAATGTTACAAATACTAAATGACTTGAAAGTGAAGCAACACATTTTCCTGAAAAGTTTTATAGAGATTATACAAACACCTCTATGTAACATCTTTTAATTTTAAATATCTTCAGTAGCCACATCTCATTGTATAAGGACTTTAAACATCCAATCATCATTAGGATTTTCCTGAGACTTGCATAGGAGTGTACATGTGGCATGTGCAGACACGGAGGCCTATTTATCAAGCCGTTAACTATGCTGCATTCGCCGGTACCAATACGCTCGCCTAGCATCGCCTAACATTGCGGCCGCGGACCTGAATACCCTCTCCTTATTTATCAAGAAAGGTGTCAAAAAGCCATGCACCAAGTATAGGGCGATGAGCAGCAAACTGTTGTTAACTAACAGTCATCGATCTCGCTGCTATTCGGCTTTTTCCCAGCTTTATTTATACCCTGTCACTAAACGCTGCCACTATAATAAAATGTTTGACCCCTATCCCGCCGCTCCCGGACCCCGCGCGCAACTAAATAAAGTTATTAACCCCCGGAGCCCTCCACAACTAAATAAATGTATTAACCCCTGGCGTCCCACATCACTACCACTTACTAAATCTATTAAACCCTAAACCGCCAGCCCCCCACATCGCCATAAACTAAATTAAACTATTAACCCCTAAACCTAACAACCCGCTAACTTTACATTAAATTTTAACTCATCCCTATCTTATAATAAATGTAAACTTACCTTTAGAATTAAAATAAACTATATTAAACTATTAACTAACCTACCCTAATTATTATACTAAAATTACATTAAATTACATTAAACTATATTAAACTATTAATTAACCTACCCTTTTATACTAAAATTACATTAAACTAACAATTAAATGAACTATATTACATATTTAAACACCTAACCCTACTCAAATTATTTAAATCTACTATTAAAAATTACTAAGTTACAAAAAAATAACAACTAAGTTACACAAAATAAAAAACACTGTTACACAAAATAAAAAACACTAATGGCTAGATTACGAGTCTTGCGTTATGAGTAAAAAAGCAACGTTAAGCCTCATAACGCTGCTTTTTTACTCCCCCTGGTATTATGAGTCTTGCAGATTTAGGGGCACTGCACACTTTTTTGGCCTTACCGCAAATCAACTTACGCAAATTGTGTATAGTCTTTTTTTCTATGGGACTTCTATAGCGCCGGTATTATGAGCTTGTCCTGGGAGGCCAAAAAGTGGTACACCCTATCCCGTCAAGATTTGTACCGCATTTTAAAGTCAGTAGTTATGAGTTTTACACTACAACGCTGTAGCATAAAACTCATAACTAAAGTGTTAAAAAGTACACTAACACCCATAAACTACCTATTAACCCCTAAACCGAGGCCCTCCCACATCGCAAACACTAAAATTAAATTATTAACCCCTAATCTGCCGCTCCGGACATCGCCGCCACTATAATGAACATATTAACACCTAAACCCACCTCGCAAACACTAGTTAAATATTATTAACCCCTAATATGCTGCCCCTAACATCGCAGCCACCTAACTACATTTATTAACCCCTAATCTGCCGCCCCAATGTCGCCAATACTATATTAAATTTATTAACCCCAAAATCTAAGTTTAACCCTAACCCTAACACCCCCTAACTTAAATATAATTAAAATAAATCTAAATAAAAATTACTATCATTACCTAAATTATTCCTATGTAAAACTAAATACTTACCTGTAAAATAAACCCTAAGCTAGCTACAATACAGTATAACTAATAGTTACATTGTAGCTAGCTAAGGGTTTATTTTTATTTTACAGGCAAGTTTGTATTTATTTTAACTATGTAGAATAGTTACTAAATAGTTATTAACTATTTAATAACTACCTAGCTTAAATAAATACAAATTTACCTGTAAAATAAAACCTAACCTAAGTTACACTAACATAACACTACACTACAATTAAATAAATTAAATTAAATACAATTAACTAAATTAAATACAATTAGCTAAATTACAATAAACCCCCCACTAAATTACAGAAAATAAAAAACAAATTACAAGATCTTTAAACTAATTACACCTAATCTATTAGCCCTATCAAAATAAAAAAGCCCACCCAAAATAAAAAAAAACCTCTAGCCTAAACTAAACTATCAATTGCCCTTAAAAGGGCCTTTTGCGCAGCATTGCCCCAAAGAAATCAGCTCTTTTACCTGTAAAAAAATACAAACAACCCCCCCAACAGTAAAACCCACCACCCACACAACCAACCCCCCAAATAAAACCCTAACTAAAAAAACCTAAACTCCCCATTGCCCTGAAAATGGCATTTGGATGGGCATTGCCCTTAAAAGGGCATTTAGCTCTATTGCGGCCCAAAGCCCTTACCTAAAAAAACCCCCACCCAATACATCCTTAAAAAATCCTAACACTAACCCCCGAAGATCCACTTACTGGGAGAAGTCTTCATCCAAGCGGCAAGATGTCCTCAACAAAGCAATCAGAAGTGGTCCTCCAGGCGGGCAGAAGTGGTCCTCCAGACGAGCAGAAGTGGTCCTCCAGATGGGCAGAAGTCTTCATCCAGATGGCATCATCTATCTTCATCCTTCCGATGCGGAGCGGATCCATCTTCAAGACATCCGGTTTGAAGCATCCTCTTCAATTGACGTCTTCTTCTGTAATGAAGGTACCTTTAAGTGACGTCATCCAAGATGGCGTCCCTTAGATTCCGATTTGCTTATAGAATTCTATCAGCCAATGGGAATTAAGTTTAAAAAAATCCTATTGGCTAATGCAATTAGCCAATAGGACTGAACTTCAATCCTATTGGCTGATCCAATCAGTCAATATTATTGAGTTCGCATTATATTGGCTGTTCCAATCAGCCAATAGAATGCAAGCTCAAACCTATTGGCTGATTACACCTCATCTAATAGCCCTATGAAAATAAAAAAGCGCCCCCAAAGAAATCAGCTCTTTTACCTGTAAAAAAAATACAAACACCCACCCAACAGTAAAACCCACCACCCACACAACCAAACCCCCCAAATAAAAACCTATCTAAAAAACCTAAGCTCCCCATTGCCCTGAAAAGGGCATTTGTATGGGCATTGCCCTTAAAATGGTATTTAGCTCTTTTTCAGCCCAAACCCCTAATCTAAAATTAAAACCCACCCATATAAACCCTTAAAAAACGCTAACACTAACCCCCGAAGATCCAGTTACAGTTTTTGAAGACCTGACATCCATCCTCAATGAAGCGGCAGAAGTCCTCAGTGAAGCTGGCAGAAGTCTTCATCCAAGACGGCCGAAGTCTTCATCCAACTGGGCAGAAGTCTTCATCCAGACGGCATCCTCCATCTTCATCCATCTGGCACGGAGCGGCTCCATCTTCAAGACATCCGGCATGGAGCATCCTCTTCTTACGATCGCAGCTGAAGAATGAAGTTTCCTTTAAATGACGTCATCCAAGATGGCGTCCCTTACATTCCAATTGGCTGACAGAATTCTATCAGCCAATAGGAATAAAGGTGGAAAAAATACTATTGGCTGTTGCAATCAGCCAATAGGATTGAGCTTTCATCCTATTGGCTGATCCAATCAGCCAATAGGATTGAGCTTGCATTCTATTGGCTATTCCAATCAACCAATAGAATGCAAGCTCAATCCTATTGGTTGATTGGATCAGCCAATAGGATGAAAGCTCAATCCTATTGGCTGATTGCAATAGCCAATAGGATTTTTTCCACCTTCATTCCTATTGGCTGATAGAATTCTATCAGGCAATCGGAATGTAAGGGACACCATCTTGGATGACATCATTTAAAGGGAAACTTCATTCTTCAGAAGACGTCGTAAGAAGAGGATGTTCTGCGCAGGTTGTCTTGAAGATGGAGCCGTTCCACACCAGATGGATAAAGATAGAAGATGCCGTCTGGATGAAGACTTCAGCCCTCTTGGATGAAGACTTCTGCCAGCTTCACTGAGGACTTCTGCCGCTTCGTTGAGGATGGATGTCAGGTCTTCAAAAACTGTAAGTGGATCTTCGGGGGTTAGTGTTTTTTTTTTTTAAGGGTTTATTGGGTGGGTTTTAATTTTAGATTAGGGGTTTGGGCTGAAAAAGAGCTAATTGCCCTTTTAAGGGCAATGCACATACAAATGCACTGTTCAGGGCAATGGGGAGCTTAGGTTTTTTAGATACGTTTTTATTTGGGGGGTTTGGTTGTGTGGGTGGTGGGTTTTACTGTTGGAGGGTGTTTGCATTTTTATTTACAGGTAAAAGAGCTGATTTCTTTGGGGCGATTCCCCGCAAAAGGCCCTTTTAAGGGCCATTGGTAGTTTATTGTAGGCTAGGTTTTTTTTTATTTTGGGTGGGCTTTTTTATTTTCATAGGGCTATTAGATTAGGTGTAATTAGTTTAAATATTTGATAATTTATTTTTTATTTTGTGTGACTTAGTGTTTTTTATTTTGTGTAACTTAGTTGTTATTTTTTTGTAACTTAGTAATTTTTAATAGTATATTTAAATAATTTGAGTAGGGTTAGGTGTTTAAATATGTAATATAGTTAATTTAATTGTTAGTTTAATGTAATTTTAGTATAATAGTTAGGGTAGATTAAATCATATTTTAATATAGTTTAATGTAATTTTAGTATAATAGTTAGGGTAGGTTAATTAGTAGTTTAATATAGTTAAATTTAATTCTAAAGGTAACTTTACATTTATTATAAGATAGGGATGAGTTAATATTTAATGTAAAGTTAGCAGGTTGTTAGGTTTAGGGGTTAATAGCTTAATTTAGTTTATGGCGATGTGGGCGGCTGGCGGTTTAGGGGATAATTGGTTTAGTAAGTGATAGTGATATGGGAGGCCAGGGGTTTAGGGGTTAATATATGTATTTAGTTGCAGCGGGGTCCGGGAGCAGCGGTATAGAGGTTAATACATTTATTTAGTTGCGGTGGGCTCAGGGAGCGGAGGTATAGGGGTTAATAACTTTATTTACTTGTGGTGGGGTCTGGGAGCGGGGAAATAGGGGTTAATAACTTTATTTAGTTGCGGTAGGCTCGGGGAGCAGCGGAATAGTGGTTAATAACATTATGTAGGTGGCGGAGGTGTCAGGGCGGCAGATTGGGGGTGTTTAGACTCGGGATTTATGCTAGGGTGTTAAGTGTAAACGTTACTTTTATTCTACCATAGAAATCAATGGGATATCTGACTGCATCGAACATAAGCTTTTGCTGCTTTCTGACTCCCATTGATTCCTATGGCATCCGCGGCCTCCAGGGTGGCGGATTGAAAAGCAGGTACGCTGGGCCGGAATAGTGGCGAGCGCACATGTTAGAAATTTGATAACTTGCAAAAGTTGTCAGATAGTGCCGAATTTGTATTCGGAACATCTGTAATGACGTAAGCATCGATCTGTGTAGGACTGAGACCGGCGGATCGTATGTTACGTCACAAATTTCAACTTTTGCCTGTCTGTAGGCTCTGATAAATAGGGCTAATCAGGCTCGCCACAATTATGCTGTGAAATTCCAGCGTATTTGCGGTTGACAGCTTGAAAAATAGGCCTCACGGTCTCAGTTTATGGAAGTTTACCATGAAATCTCACAAGATCATAATGAAATCACATGAGATTACATTAAAGCAAAGTGTGAACTCAGCACTGATGATGCTGACATCACAACGATCACAGGAAAAGAGTAGCTGAAGCATAACAGCCCACAGAGTACTAACTCTTGTGAAATGAAGACATTTTGAGGCATAATATCTTACATTATTTTTACATACAGATCTGCATCACTTGCAAGAGATTTATCATATGAGTATTCAATAGTCCAGAGAATAAGATATTTAACATTGCAGCAATCACAAGCATCATTCTTGAGTTCCACTCTGAAGCAACATAAGTACTTTGCACATATAATTATGAATGTGTTTAGCTTATGAGCTCATGAAGTAAACACTTTTACATGTTTGGCAGGTCTTATAGTGAAAACACTGGGTATTTGTATGTGTCTATGCAGTATTTTACAGTATTTTTACACTTTTTACCTTAATGTAATTACATTCGGCTAGATTACAAGTTTTTGTCGGTATTACGGGTCCTTAGAAACCAGGCGTTAGCCGCAAAAAAGTGAGCGTAGAGCAGAATTTAGCTCCACATCTCACCTCAATACCAGCGCTGCTTACGGTAGGAGTAAGCTGGAAAAACGTGCTTGTGTACAATTTACCCATAGAAATCAATAGGGCTGATTCAGCTGAAAAAAAGTCAGCTCCTAACACAGCCCCATTGATTCCTATGGGCAAATACTTTTTATGTCTACACCTAACACCCTAACATGAACCCCGAGTCTAAACACTCCTAATCTTACACTTATTAACCCCTAATCTGCCACCCATGACATCGCCCCAACCTACATTATATTATTAACCCCTAATCTGCCGCTCCGGACACTGCCGCCACCTACATTATACTTATGAACCCCTAATCTGTTGCTCCCAACATTTCCAACACCTACATTATAGTTATTAACCCCTATTCTGCCTCCCAATGTTGTCGCAACCTACCTACAATTATTAATCCCTAATCTGCCACCCCCAACGTTGCCGCCACTATATTAAAGTTATTAACCCCTAAACCTAAGCCTAGCCCTAACCCTAACCCCCCTAATTTAAATATAATTTAAATAAATCTAAATAAAATTACTATTATTAAATAAATTATTCCTATTTAATAGTTACATTGTACCTAGTTTAGGATTTATTTTTATTTTACAGGCAACTTTGTTTTTATTTTAACTAGGTACAATAGTTATTAAATAGTTATTAACTATTTAATAACTTCCTAATTAAAATAAATACAAATATACCTGTAAAATAAATCTTAACCTAAGTTACAATTACACCTAACACTACACTATAATTAAATAAATTACCTAAATTAACTACAATTAATTACAATTAAATAAACTAAATTACTAAAAAAACAAACACTAAATTACAGAAAATAATAAAATAATTACAAGAATTTTAAACTAATTACACCTAATCTAATCCCCCTAATAAAATAAAAAAGCCCCCCAAAATAATAAAAATCCCTACCCTATACTAAATTACAAATAGCCCTTAAAAGGGCTTTTTGCGGGCATTGCCCCAAAGTAATCAGCTCTTTCACCTGTAAAAAAAAAGACATTACACCCCCAAAATTACAACCCACCACCCACACACCCAACCCTACTCTAAAACCCACCCAATCCCTTTTAATAAAATCTAACACTACCCCCTTAAAGATCACCCTACCTTGAGACGTCTTCCAATTAAGGTAGAAAAAATCCTATTGGCTGATCCAATCAGCCAATAGAATTGAGCTTGCATTCTATTGGCTGTTCCAATCAGCCAATAGTATGCGAGCTCAATCCTATTGGCGGTTCTAATCAGCCAATAGGATTGAACTTCAATCCTATTGGCTGATTGGATCAGCCAATACGATTTTTTCTACCTTAATTCCGATTGGCTGATAGAATTATATCAGCTAATCAGAATTGAAGGGACCCCATCTTGGATGACGTCATTTAAAGGACCCATCATTGTTCCAGTCGCCGTTGAACGAAGAGGATGCTCCACGTCGGATGTCTTGAAGATGGACCCGCTCCGCTCCGGATGGATGAAGATAGAAGATGCCGCCTGGATGAAGACTTCTTCCCGTCTGGAGGACCTCTTCTGCCGGGATAGGATGAAGACTTCGGACCGTCTGGAGGACCACTTCTGCCCGGTTGGGTGAAGACATCTCAAGGTAGGGTGATCTTCAAGGGGGTAGTGTTAGGTTTTATTAAGGGGGGATTGGGTGGGTTTTAGAGTAGGGTTTGGTGTGGTGGGTTGTAATGTTGGGGGGGTATTGTCTTTTTTTTACAGGTAAAAGTGCTGATTACTTTGGGGCAATGCCCCGCAAAAAGCCCTTTTAAGGGCTATTTGTAATTTAGTATTGGGTAGGGATTTTTATTATTTGGGGGGGCTTTTTTATTTTATTAGGGGGATTAGATTAGGTGTAATTAGTTAAAAAAAAACTTGTAGTTATTTTATTATTTTCTGTAATTTAGTGTTTGTTTTTTAGTAACTTAGTTTATTTAATTTAATTGTAATTAATTGTAGTTAATTTAGGAAATGTATTTAATTATAGTGTAGTGTTAGGTGTAATTGTAACTTAGGTTAGGATTTATTTTACAGGTATATTTGTATTTATTTTAACTAGGAAGTTATTAAATAGTTAATAACTATTTAATAACTATTGTACCTAGTTAAAATAAATACAAAGTTGCCTGTACAATAAAAAATAAACCCTAAGCTAGCTACAATGTAATTATTAGTTATATTGTAGCTATTTTAGGGTTTATTTAATAGGTAAGTATTTAGTTTTAAATAGGAATAATTTATTTAATTGTAGTAATTTTATTTAGATTTATTTAAATAATATTTAAGTTAGGGGGGTGTTAGGGTTAGAATTAGATTTTGAGGTTAATAAATTTGATATAGTGGTGGCGACGTTGGGGGTCGGCAGATTAGGGGTTAATAAATGTAGGCAGGTGTCAGCGATGTTAGGGACGGCAGATTAGGGGTTAATAATATTTAAAGGGACATTAAACCCAATTTTTTTTCTTTCATGATTTATAAAGAGCATGCCATTTTAAACAACTTTCTAATTTACTTCTATTGTCTAATTTGCTTCATTCTCTGTATATACTTTGCTGAAAAGCATATCTAGATAGGCTCAGTAGATGCTGATTGGTGGCTGCAGATAGATGCCTCGTATGATTTGCTCACCCATGTGCAATGCTATTTCTTCAACAAAGGATATCAAAAGAATGAAGCAAATTAGCTAATAGAAGTAAATTGGAATGTTGTTTAAAATTGTATTCTCTATCTGAATCATGAGAACATTTTTTTGGGTTTAGTGTCCCTTTAACTAGTGTTTGCGAGGTGTACCTGCAAGACACTTAATACCAGCGGGCGTTAAAAAGCAGCGTTGGAACCTCTCAACGCTGCTTTTTAAGGCTAATGCAAGACTCGTAATCTAGGCGATTGTCTCTAAGGGGCCTATCTATCAAGCTCCGAGCTTGATGGCCCATGTTTCTGGCTAGTCTTCAGACTCGCCAGAAACACAAGTTATGGAGCAGCGGTCACAAAGACCGCTGCTCCATATCCCTGTTCGTCTGCTCTGAGCAGGCGGACAGGAATTCCTGGAATTCAACCCGATCGAGTACGATCGGGTTGATTGACACCCCCTGCTGGTGGGTGCAGGGGGCGGCGTTGCACCAGCAGCTCTTGTGATTAGATATATTTTGTAATTTTTATAGTGTTAGGATTTTTTTAATGTGTATTTTAGTTTACTCTAATTGGTAGTTAGTTTAATTGTAGTTTAATAATGATCTTCCTTTAATTGTTAGTTTAAAGTTAATTTATTTAATTTGACAGCTAAGTTTTAATTTAAGATAGGGAAATTGTAATTTTAATATAAAGTTAGGGGGTGTTAGGTTTAGCGGTTAATAGTTTATTTTAGTATATTTCGTTGTGGGGGCTTTCGGTTAAGGGGTTAATAGTTTATTTAAGTATATTTCGTTGTGGGCGGCTTGCGGTTTAGGGGTTAATAGTTTATTTAATAATATTTTGTTGTGGGGGGCTTGTGGTTTAGGGGTTAATAGGTTTTTTACAGTGGCGGTGTGGCGGACGGGAGATTAGGGGTTAGTTATATTTAAATAGTGTTTGCGATGCGGGAGGGCGGTGGTTTAGGGGTTAATAGGTTTATTATAGTGGTGTCGATGTCGGGGAGCGGTGGAATAGGGGTTAATACATTTTCATAGTGGCGGTGATGACCGGAGTGTCAGATTAGGGGTTAATAAATGTATTATAGTGTTTGCAATGTGAGAGGGCCTCAGTTTAGGGGTTAATAGGTAGTTTATGGGTGTTAGTGTACTTTTTAACACTTAGTTATGAGTTTTATGGTACAGCTTTGTAATGTAAAACTCATAACTACTGACTTTAGATGGTGGTACGGATCTTGTGGTTATAGAGTGTACTGCTCACTTTTTGGCCTCCTAGGCAAACTCGTAATACCGGCGCTATGGGAATCCCATTGAAAAAGTACTTTTTTAAAAGTGCGGTACTGACATTGCGTGACTGGCTAAAAGGTGTGCGGTACACCTATACCGACAACACTTGTAATAGCAGAATTAGGGAAAATGAAGCGTTATGGGCCATAACGCTGCTGTTTCACTCATAACGCCAAACTCGTATTCTAGCTGATTGTTTGCATTATAGGATTCTGGATTTCCAATGTACTCCATCTTCACTGTCTCCAGTTACTCCGGAACTATCCTTATCTAGAGTCCTAGGTTGGTCCCTATCTGGCTTCACCCTACCTATGTGAAGATTGTGACAAGACACAAGGGATGCACAGAAATGTTGTACTTTTGAGATTGTATTTCATCATTCTCTGCAGTGTATCTCGGTCCTACTACTGACAAAGAAGAACCTATGGACTTCAGGCTTATACATTTTTCAGATAATAAACAGCAATGCAGCAAAGTCCAAGATTCATGTTTCCATTGTGGACTCAATTTAAAATTATTAGAAGACTGTCTTTCTAAACAAAGAAAAGTTGTGTAGTGTGTGGGTTATAAAAGCGTTGTTTGGGTCTGATCTGATGTGGATATGTGGTTTATAGATATATTGCAGGGCTAGAGGTGTGAACTGATGTGGGTGTCTGGTTTATATAGAAACTGCAGGGCTAGAGGTCTGATCTGATGTGGATATGTACTTTATACAGATACTGCAGGGCTAGAGGTCTGATCTGATGAGGATATGTACTTTATACAGATACTACAGGGCTAGAGGTCTGATCTAATGTGAATATGTACTATATACAGATACTGCAGGGCTAGAGGTCTGATCTGATGTGGATATGTACTTTATACAGATACTGCAGGGCTAGAGGTCTGATCTGATGTGGATATGTACTTTATACAGATACTGCAGGGCTAGAGGTATGATCTGATTTGGATATGTACTTTATACAGATACTGCAGGGCTAGAGGTCTGATCTAATGTGGATATGTACTATATACAGATACTGCAGGGCTAGAGGTCTGATCTGATGTGGATATGTACTTTATACAGATACTGCAGGGCTAGAGGTATGATCAAATTTGGATATGTACTTTATACAGATACTGCAGGGCTAGAGGTCTGATCTGATGTGGGTGTGTGGTTTATAGAGGTACTGCAGGGATAGAGGTCTGATCTGATGTGGATATGTACTTTATACAGATACTGCAGGGCTAGAGGTATGATCTGATTTGGATATGTACTTTATACAGATACTGCAGGGCTAGAGGTCTGATCTAATGTGGATATGTACTATATACAGATACTGCAGGGCTAGAGGTCTGATCTGATGTGGATATGTACTTTATACAGATACTGCAGGGCTAGAGGTATGATCTAATTTGGATATGTACTTTATACAAATACTGCAGGGCTAGAGAGGTCTGATCTGATGTGGGTGTGTGGTTTATAGAGGTACTGCAGGGATAGAGGTCTGATCTGATGTGGATATCTATTTTATACAGATACTGCAGGGCTAGAGGTATGATCTGATGTGGATATGTACTTTATACAGATACTGCAGGGCTAGAGGTATGATCTGATGTGGATATCTATTTTATAGAGATACTGCAGGGCTAGAGGTATGATCTGATGTGTATATCTATTTTATAGAGATACTGCAGGGCTAGAGGTATGATCTGATGTGGATATGTATTTTATAGAGATACTGCAGGGCAGAGGTCTGATCTGATGGGGATATGTATTTTGTAGAGATACTGCAGGGCTAGAGGTCTGATCTGATGTGGATATGTACTTTATACAGATACTGCAGGGCTAGAGGTCTGATCTGATGTGGATATGTACTTTATACAGATACTGCGGGGCTAGAGGTCTGATCTGATGTGGATATGTACTTTATACAGATACTACAGGGCTAGAGGTCTGATCTGATGTGGATATGTACTTTATACAGATACTGCAGGGCTAGAGGTCTGATCTGATGTGGGTATGTACTTTATACAGATACTGCAGGGCTAGAGGTCTGATCTGATGTGGATATGTACTTTATACAGATACTACAGGGCTAGAGGTCTGATCTGATGTGGATATGTACTTTATACAGATACTGCAGGGCTAGAGGTCTGATCTGATGTGGGTATGTACTTTATACAGATACAGCAGGGCTAGAGGTCTGATCTGATGTGGTATGTACTTTATACAGATACTGCAGGGATAGAGGTCTGATCTAATGTGGATATGTATTTTATAGAGATACTGCAGGGATAGAGGTCTGATATGATGTGGATATGTATTTTATAGAGATATTACAGGGATAGAGGTCTGATCTGATGTGGGTGTGGGGTTTATAGAGGTACTGCAGGGCTAGAGGTCTGATCTAATGTGGATTAGTGATGTCGCGAACCTAAAAATTTCGGTTCACGAACGGCGGACTGGAACTTCTGCAACTGTTCGCGAACCGGCGAACCGGGCAAACCGCCATTGACTTCAATAGGCAGGCGAACTTTAAAATCAACAGGGACTCTTTCTGGCCACAATAGTGATGGAAAAGTTGTTTCAAGGGGACTAACACCTGGACTGTGGCATGCCGGAGGGGGATCCATGGCAAAACTCCCATGGAAAATTACATAGTTGATGCAGAGTCTGGTTTTAAGCCATAAAGGGCATAAATTACCTAACATTCCTAAATTGTTTGGAATAACGTGCTTTAAAACATCAGGTATGATGTTGTATCGATCATGTAGTGTAAGGGTTATGCCCGCTTCACAGTGACAGACCAAACTCCCCGTTCAAAGGTACAGTCTACACCAGAATTTTTATTGTTTTAAAAGATAGATTATCCCTTTATTACCCATTTCCCAGTTTTGCATAACTAACACATTTATAATAATATACTTTTAAAGGGCCACTGTAAGATCATTTTTTCTCTTGCTCTTATAAAACAACCATACCAAATAATTTTTTTTTTAATATGATTACATTAAAATATATCTACCGTTTCTTTGTTTTCCTTTTTCTAAATCATGCCAATCCGTGTTGATAACCCAGGTTCCAAAATGTCGGAATTTTTTATTTGTGCGCATGCGCAAGTTAGTGCGATGTCAGCGAAAACGTCACTCGCTGGAAGACTGCCTGTAACAGAATAGACCCACTCTATTGAACGCACATCATTCGATTGATCTGCGCTTTGACAGAGTATTTGTTTTTGTTATAGAAAGTCTGGATAACTGATTGCATAGTTTTTTTAACCTAATGCGCAAGCTTTACTTGTAATTGGTCTGTGGGTGTAGTAGGCTTCAATTGTTAGTATTGCGCATGCGCATTAAATCCACCTTGAAGCGCCTGCGTATTAGCGAAGAATTAGTAGTTAATGATATGCGTAAAGATATAATTTGATTGGCTTCACTATGTTGGACATGCAATGCAGAAAATAGTGGGAATGGTTGTGTGACGTCATCGGTGAATATAAATTACACATTTTATAACGTTTGGAAGCTTCGTTTTTTAGATAATACAGGTCAGTAGTTATGAGATATTGTTGTTTAATTAAAATATATTATTTAATTGAAGGCAAAAGAACAACAGAAAGTAATCCTTTAACCTCTGTGATTATCTTGTATCTAAGCCTCTGCAAACTGCCCCTTTTTTCAGTTCTTTTGACAGACTTGCAGTCTAGCCAATCAGTACCTGCTCCCAGATAACTTCTCGTGCACGAGCACAGTGTTATCTATATGAAATACGTGAACACCCTCTAGTGGTGAAAAACTGTTAAAATGCAATCTGAAAGAGGTGGGCTTCAAGGTCTAAGAAATTAGCATATGAACCTCCTAGGTTAAGCTTTCAGCTAAGAATACCAAGCGAACAAAGCAAAATTGTTGATAAAAGTAAATTGGAAAATTGTTTAAAATTACATGCTCTATCTGAATCCTGAAAGTTTATTTTGGCCTAGACTGTCCCTTTAATGCACTGCAAACAACCGCAAACAGTCCATTTGCACAACCGCAAACTCCCCATTTGCACAAGGTTGGATACCAAGCTAGCCATGTCCCGTTCCTTGTCCTCACTGATGTCATTGAAGGTCTCTTCCTCCATCCAGCCACGTACAAGACCAAGGGTCCCCGAAAGGTGACAACAAGCCCCCTGGGACGCCTGCTGTGTTTGGTCTTCCACCTCCTCAATGCCACCTTCCTCCTCTGACTCCTCTTCTTCAGACTCCTCTCTCTGCGTTGCCTCTCCCTGCGTTATTATAAGGTGTGTTAAGTAGTACTATTCCTATCAGTTTAATCCCTGTGGTGTCCCCTATCAGGGAACGTGTATATGGCATGGATTTTTGCAACCAGGAGATGGAAAAAGATGCTTGGTTGGTCCGGCCACGAGATAGATAGATTTGATAGATGGATAGATACATAGATTAGATAGATAGATCAATAGATACATTTGATAGATTCGATAGATAGATTTGATAGATAAATAGATAGATTTGATAGATAGATAATTTCCCAGACATAGAATTACAAGACGTGCGGTCTGGGACCCATGGTAAGGTTACCAGAGGCAGTTGCGGCGCCAGGGGACGTGTATATGGCATGGATTTTAGGAACCGGGCGGGAGATGGAAAAAGATTCTTGGTCGGTCCTCCTACTTCAAATTTTGGGCACTGCGCGTGCAATCTACTGTGCCACCAGATATGAGTGGTGTGTTAAGTAGTACTATTCCTATCACTTTAATCCCTGTTACGTGCCTTTTTTTTGTTTTGTTTTTTGAAGCCACAGTGCAGCACCAGAGGCCAGAAAAATTTGGCATGTACACATGCCTGAAAAATTAGGTATTGTTGCAGACGCTGCTGTAGCAGTGGCCAGAAAAATTGATGTTTGTTTCCCTGGCAGAAAGTGCCCTAAAACATTACAGATTGAACACTAGTTGGTGGCAAGTAAGTCACGCAAGTCATCCGGCATTCGTAGATAACATACAGCAGCTTGTGGACCATTTATAGCCCAAGGCATATCATCTCATTAGGCCTTTTTTACTTGAATGTATCGCCCAATGTCAGTCCCTTCGGGATCCATCCCTCATTCATCTTAATAAAGGTGAGGTAATCTAGACTTTTTTGACCTAGCCGACTTCTCTTCTCAGTGACAATACCTCCTGCAGCACTGAAGGTCCTTTCTGACAGGACACTTGAAGCGGGGCAGGCCAGAAGTTTGATTGCAAATTGGGATAGCTCAGGCCACAGGTCAAGCCTGCACACCCAGTAGTCAAGGGGTTCATCGCTCCTCAGAGTGTCGAGATCTGCAGTTAAGGCAAGATAGTCTGCTACCTGTCGGTCGAGTTGTTCTCTGAGGGTGGACCCCGAAGGGCTGTGGCGATGCATAGGAGTTAAAAAGCTCCGCATGTCCTCCATCAACAACACCTCTGTTAAGCGTCCTATCCTTGCCGGCGTGGTCGTGGGAGTCGGAGGATTACTTTCACCTCTTCCCCTGTTAGATGATTCCCATTGTGCTGTGACATCACCCTTATACACTGTATAAAGCATACTTTTTTTATTTATTTTGGAACTGCTGCATCCTTTCCGACTTGCGGGACTTTGGTAACATTTCAGGCACTTTATGCTTATACCGGGGGTCTAGTAGCGTGGACACCCAGTACAGGTCGTTTTCCTTCAGTTTTTTTATACGAGGGTCACTCAACAGGCATGACAGCAAGAATGGTATGTTCTGCCCTCCAGCCACGTACAACACCAAGGTACCAGATAGGTGACAACGAGCACCCTGGGATGCCTGTTGTGGTTGGTCTTCCTCCTCCTCCTCCTCCTCAAAGCCACATTCCTCCTCTGACTCCACTTCCTCACAATCCTCTTCCAGCGTTGCCGCTGGTCCAGCAAGCGATGCTGATAAGGCTGTTTCTGGTGGTGATGGTGACCACAACTCTTCCTCTTCCTCTTCTCATCTACGGCCTGATCCAGCACTCTTCGCAGGGCATGCTCCAGGAAGAAAACAAATGGTATGATGTTGCTGATGGTGCCTTCGGTGCGACTGACTAGGTTTGTCACCTCCTCAAAAGGACGCATGAGCCTACAGGCATTGTGCATGAGCGTCCAGTAACTTGGCAAAAAAATCCACCGCTCCACAGAGGCTGTCCTAGCACCCCGGTCATACTAATACTCATTAATGGCTTTTTCTTGTTGGAGCAGGCGGTCAAACATTAGGAGTGTTGAATTCCAACGTGTCGGGCTGTCGCAAATCAAGCGCCTCACTGGCATGTTTTTCGCCGCTGGATATCTGCAAAATTCGCCATGGCCGTGTAGAAATGCCTGAAATGGCCACACACCTTCCTGACCTGCTTCAGGATGTCCTGTAAGCCTGGGTACTTATGCACAAAGCGTTGTACGATCAGATTACACACATGTGCCATGCACGGCACATGTGTCAACTTGCCCAATTTCAATGCCGCCACCAAATTACTTCCGTTGTCAGAAACCACTTTGCCGATCTCCAGTTGGTGCGGAGTCAGTCAGTGATCCACCTGTGCGTTCAGGGTGGACAGGAGTGCTGTTCCGGTGTGACTCTCTGCTTTCAGGTAAGTCAACCCCAACACGGCGTGACACTGCTATTGTTATTTAATTTTAGTTGCCAGGCCAGCGTGCCACTAGTGCCAACCTGTGTAAGGGCCTAAGGGAACATTAGTGTAAATTTAAAAAAAAAAAACATTTTACATCAGTCTGCTATTGTTATTTAATTTTAGTTGCCAGGCCAGCGTGCCACTAGTGCCAGCCTGTGTGTCAGACTCCCAGCATATACTGTGCCTACTTCCATCCTCAGTGCCACCACTCCTATCTGGTGTAACATTAGTTTAAATTTTGTAAAAAAAAAACTTTTACATCAGTCTGCTAGTGTTATTTAATTTTAGTTGCCAGGTCAGCCTGCCATTAGTGCCAGCCTGTGTGTCAGGCTCCCAGCATATACTGTGCCTACTTCCATCCTCAGTGCCACCACTCATATTTGGTGTAACATTAGTGTAAGTTTTTTTTTTTTTTTTTTTTACATCAGTCTGCTAGTTTTATTTAATTGCAGTTGCCTGTCTGCCAGCGTATGTGCCAGGCCCACTTTCCAACTAGTGCCACGAATCATATTTGTTATAACAGTAGTGTAAATATTTTAAATAAAAACTTTTTTGACTGTGAAACATCAGTCTGTTAGTGTAATCTAATTGTAGTTGCCTGCCAGCGTGTGTGCCAGGCCCACTTTTGCCAAGTTAGTGGCACCACTCATATTTGTTGTAACAGTAGTGTAAATATTTAAAATAAAAACTTTTTTGACTGTGAATCAGTCTGCTAGTGCAATTGAATTGCAGTTGCCTGCCTGCCAGCGTGTGTGCCAGGCCCACTTGCCAACTAGTGCCAACAATCATATTTGTTATAACAGTATTGTAAATATTTTTTTAAAAAATATTTTGACTGTGAAACATCAGTCAGCTAGTGTAATCTAATTGTATTTGCCTGCCTGCCAGCGTGTGTGCCAGGCCCACTTGCCAACTAGTGCCAACAATCATATTTGTTATAACAGTATTGTAAATATTTTTTTAAAAAATATTTTGACTGTGAAACATCAGTCTGCTATTGTAATCTAATTGAAATTGCCTGCCTGCCAGCGTGTGTGCCAGGCCCCCCTTCCAACTAGTGCCACCAATCAGATATGTTGTAACAGTAGTGTAAATATTTAAATAAAAAAAAATTTGGAATGTGAAACATCAGTCTGCTATTGTAATCTTATTGCATTTGCCTGCCTGACAGCGTGTGTGCCAGGCCCACTTGCCAAGTTAGTGGCACCACTCATATTTGTTGTAACAGTAGTTTAAATATTTAAAAAAATAAACATTTTTGACTGTGAAACATCAGTCTGCTTATTTGTGTCAGGCTCACAGCGTATACAGTGCCCACTTGCCCAGTGCCACCACTCATATCTTGTTTAATAGTAGTGTAAGTGTACATTTAAAAAAAATAAACTTTTTGGATTGTGAAACATCAGTCTGCGTTTTTGTGTCCGGCTCACAGCGTATACTGTGCCCACTTGCCCAGTGCCACCACTTATATCTTCTTTAATATTATTGTAAGTGTACATTTAAAAAAAAAAAACTTTTTGGATTGTGAAACATCAGTCATCTTTTTTGTGTCAGGCTCACAGTGTATACTGTGCCCACTTGCCCAGTGGCACCACTCATATTTTGTTTAATAGTAGTGTAAGTGTACATTTTAAAAAAATGACAGGCAGAGGCAGGCCACTCCGCAGGTGCCATTGTGGTCGTGGTGCTGTGATTCCCTTAGACCCTACAACTATGCACAGTGTTCAGAGGCCACGTGCCATGAACGCGAAAAGTTCTGAGGAGGACCTAGTTGAATGGCTAACACAGGACACCCAATCTTCTACAGCTTCCGCTCCTAACCTTGATGCACCATCCACCTCCAGCTTAGCTGCGGGCACCTCTCAAGTGACCAGTGCCACTCGCCCGCCTGCCACCACCACCAACACTAGCACCACAGCTGCTTCACTTGATTTGTCAGAGGAGTTATTGACACATCAGTTGGAAGAAATGAGTGATGCGCAACCATCATTGACAGAGGATGTAGATAACAGTGATATGTCTCAGTCAGGCAGCATTACAGACATGGACGTACGGTGTGATGATGATGGTGATATTGTACCCACTGCTGCTTCCTTTGTTGATTTGTCAGATACAAGTGAAGCGGTTGATGATGATGCGTCCATGGATGTCACGTGGGTGCCCGCTAGAAGAGAAGAAGAAGAGGGGGAAAGTTCAGATGGGGAGACAGAGATGAGGAGGAGGAGACAAGTTGGAAGCAGGGGGAGGTCGTCACAAGGAGCTAGTGGCACAGTCAGACAGCATGCATCGGCACCCGGGGTCAGCCAGACAGCACGCCAATCAACGCATGCTGTTGTCACCACCAGAATGCCGTCATCGCAGAGCTCAGCAGTGTGGCATTTTTTTGTGTGTCTGCCTCTGACAACAGCGATGCCATTTGCAACCTGTGCCAAAAGAGACTGAGTCGTGGGAAGTCCAACACCCACCTAGGTACAACTGCTTTGCGAAGGCACATGGTCTCACATCACAAACGCCGATGGGATGAACACATGAGTAGAAGCAGCACACAAACTCAAAGCCGCCATCCTCCTCCTGGTCCAGCATCTTCAGCCACATCAACCACTGCTGTCCTCCTTGACCCCTCTCAACCATCCGCCACTCAGTCTCTCTTACGTAGCAGTTCCTGGTCATCTGCCCACAGTCAGGTGTCTGTCAAGGACATGTTTGAGTGTAAGAAGCCAATTTCCCAAAGTCACCCCCTTGCCCGGCGTCTGACAGCTGGCTTGTCTGAACTCTTAGCCCGCCAGCTTTTACCATACAAGCTGGTGGAGTCTGAGGCATTCAAAAAATTTGTATCTATTGGGACACCGCAGTGGAAGGTACCCGGCTGAAATTTCTTTTCACAAAAGGCAATCTCCAACCTGTACTCGATTGTGCGAAAGGAAGTAATGGCATGTCTGGCACACAGCATTGGGGCAAGGGTCCATCTGACCGATAGCTGGTCTGCAAAGCATGGTCAGGGCAGGTATATCACCTATACTGTGCATTGGGTAAACCTGCTGACGGCTGACAAGCATGGAATGTGTGGCTCTGCAGAGGAGTTGGTGACACCGCCATGACTTGCAGGCAGGCCTGCTGCTACCTCCTCTACTCCTCCTATTCCATCCTCTTCCATAACCTCTTCCTCGGCTGAGTCCTCTTCTGCTGCTGCGTCTTGATCCACATCAACGGCACCCCCCAGCTCCCCAGGTACTATTCAGCATCCCAGATACGGCAGTGTCAAGCCGTCTTGGGGTTGACTTGCCTGAAAGCCGAGGTCACACCGCACCAGTACTCCTGTCCGCCCTGAACGCACAGGTGGATCAGTGGCTGACACCGCACCAACTGGAGATTGGCAGAGTTGTTTCTGACAATGGAATTAATTTGGTGGCGGCATTGAAATTGGGCAAGTTGACACATGTGCCGTGCATGGCACATGTGTGTAATCTGATTGTACAACGCTTTGTGCATAAGTACCCAGGCTTACAGGACGTCCTGAAGTAGGCCAGGAAGGTGTGTGGCCATTTCAGGAATTCCTACACGGCCATGGCGCACTTGTCCGATATCCATCGTCGAAACAACCTGCCAGTGAGGCACTTGATTTGCGACAGCCCGACACGGTGGAATTCAACACTCCTAATGTTCGACCGCCTGCTACAACAAGAAAAAGCTGTTAACGAGTATTTGTATGACCGGGGTGCTAGGACAGCCTCTGGGGAGCTGGGGATTTTTTTGCCACGTTACTGGACACTCATGCGCAATGCCTGTAGGCTTATGCGTCCTTTTGCGGAGGTGACAAACTTAGTGAGTCGCACCGAAGGCACCATCAGTGACATCATACCATTTGTTTTCTTCCTGGAGCGTGCCCTGCGGAGAGTGCTGGATCAGGCCATAGATGAGCATGAAGAGGAAGAGTTGTGGTCTCCATCACCACCAGAAACAGCCTTATCAGCACCGCATGCTGGACCAGCGGGAACGCAGGAAGAGGATTGTGAGGAAGAGGAGTCAGAGGAGAAATGTGGCTTTGAGGAGGAGGAGGAAGACCAAGCACAACAGGCATCCCAGGGTGCTCATTGTTGTCACCTATCTGGTACCCATGGTGTTGTACGTGGCTGGGGAGAAGAAGATACCTTCAGTGAGATCAGTGAGGACGAGGAACGGGACATGATTAGCTCGGCATCCAACCTTGTGCAAATGGGGTCTTTCATGCTGTCGTGCCTGTTGAGGGACCCTTGTATAAAAAAGCTGAAGGAGAATGACCTGTACTAGGTGTCCACGCTACTAGACCCCTGGTATAAGCATAAAGTTACTGAAATGTTACAGAATTCACGCAAGTCGGAAAGGATGGAGCAGTTCCAAAACAAATTAAAAAGTATGCTTTACACAGCATATAAGGGTGATGTCACAGCACAACGGGAATCTAACAGGGGAAGAGATGAAAGTAATCCTCCTCCTCCTCCCACGACCATGCCGGCAAGGACAGGACGCTTTCCAGTCGTATTGTTGATGGAGGACATGCGGACCTTTTTAACTCCTATGCATCGTCACAGCCCTTCGGGATCCAGCCTCAGAGAAAGACTCCACCGACAGGTAGCAGGCTACCTAGCATTAACTGCGGATCTCGACACTCTGAGGAGCGATGGACCCCTTGACTACTGGGTGTGCAGGCTTGACCTGTGGCCTGAGCTATCCCAATTTGCAATCGAACTTCTGACCTGCCCCGCTTCAAGTGTCCTGTCAGAAAGGACCTTCAGTGCAGCAGGAGGTATTGTCACTGAGAAGAGAAGTCACCTAGGTCAAAAAAGTCTTGATTATCTCACCTTTATTAAAATGAATGAGGGATGGATCCCAAAGGGACTGACATTGTGCGATACATTAGAGTAAAAAAGGCCTGATGAGATGAGCTGCCTTGGGCTACAAATGGTACACACGCTGCTGTATTTTATCTTTGAATGGCGGATGACTTGTGTGACTTACCCGCCAACAACGAGGGTTCAAGCAGCAATGTTTTAGGGCACTTTCTAACTGTCAAACAAACATCAATTTTTCTGGCCGCTGCTACAGCAGCAGCTGCAACAATACCTAATTTTTCAGGCAGTTTTACATGCCTAATTTTTCTGGCCTCTGGTGCTGCACTGTGGCTACAAAACCCAAACCAAAAAAAGGCACATAACAGTGATTAAACTGTTAAGAATAGTACTACTTAACACACCACTCATATCTGGTGGCACAGTACATTGCACGCGCAGTGCCCCAAATTTGAAGTAGGAGAACCGACCAAACATCTTTTTCCATCTCCCGGTTCCTAAAAATTATCTCTGGGTTCCTAAAATCGATGCAATACCTATACTGGATTGTTCAAAAGGATGGCATATGTGGTGTTTCATGCTGTTGTTTCTGTTGAGGGTCGGGGACCCTCATATTAAAAAGGCTGAAGGAGAACGACCTGTACTGGGTGTCCAAGCATCTTTTTCCATCTCCCGGTTCCTAAAAATTATCTCCGGGTTCCTAAAATCGATGCCATACCTGTACTGGATTGTTCAAAAGGATGGCATATGTGGTGTTTCATGCTGTTGTTTCTGTTGAGGGTCAGGGACCCTCGTATAAAAAGGCTGAAGAAGAACAACCTGTACTGGGTGTCCAAGCATCTTTTTCCATCTCCCGGTTCCTAAAAATTATCTCCGGGTTCCTAAAATCGATGCCATACCTGTACTCTATTGTGCAAAAGGATGGCATATGTGGTGTTTCATGCTGTTGTGCCTGTTGAGGGTCGGGGACCCAAGTATAAAAAGGCTGAAGGAGAACGACCTGTACTGGGTGTCCAAGCATCTTTTTCCATCTCCCGGTTCCTAAACATTATCTACGAGTTCCTAAAATCGATGCCATACCTGTACTCTATTGTGCAAAAGGAAGTAACCTTACCATGGGTCCCAGCTGCATGTTTTATTGTTATACTTTGTCAGGGTTATCATGCAGGCCATATAGACCTCCCCCCGATAGGGGGAGTAACAGGGATTAAACTGCTAAGAATAGTACTACTTAACACAACCTAGTTACCATGGGTCCCAGACTGCATGTTTTATTGTTATACTTTGTCAGGGCAATCAGGCAGGCCATATAGACCTCCCCCGATAGCGGGAGTAACAGGGATTAAACTGCTAAGAATAGTACTACTTAACACATCTAGTTACCATGGGTCCCAGACCGCATGTTTTATTGTTATACTTTGTCAGGGTAATCAGGTAGGCCATATAGACCTCCCCCGATAGGGGGAGTAACAGGGATTAAACTGCTAAGAATAGTACTACTTAACACAACCTAGTTACCATGGGTCCCAGACTGCATGTTTTATTGTTATACTTTGTCAGGGCAATCAGGCAGGCCATATAGACCCCCCCGATAGCGGGAGTAACAGGGATTAAACTGCTAAGAATAGTACTACTTAACACATCTAGTTACCATGGGTCCCAGACCGCATGTTTTATTGTTATACTTTGTCAGGGCAATCAGGCAGGCCATATAGACCTCCCCCGATAGCGGGAGTAACAGGGATTAAACTGCTAAGAATAGTACTACTTAACACATCTAGTTACCATGGGTCCCAGACCGCATGTTTTATTGTTATACTTTGTCAGGGTAATCAGGTAGGCCATATAGACCTCCCCCGATAGGGGGAGTAACAGGGATTAAACTGCTAAGAATAGTACTACTTAACACAACCTAGTTACCATGGGTCCCAGACCGCATGTTTTATTGTTAGACTTTGTCAGGGTAATCAGGCAGGCCATATAGACCTCCCCCGATAGGGGGAGTAACAGGGATTAAACTGCTAAGAATAGTACTACTTAACACAACCTAGTTACCATGGGTCCCAGACCGCATGTTTTATTGTTATACTTTGTCAGGGTAATCAGGCAGGCCATATAGACCTCCCCCGATAGGTGGAGTAACAGGGATTAAACTGCTAAGAAAAGTACTACTTAACACAACCGAGTTACCATGGGTCCCAGACCGCATGTTTTATTGTTATACTTTGTCAGGGTAATCATGCAGGCCATATAGACCTCCCCCGATAGGGGGAGTAACAGGGATTAAACTGCTAAGAATAGTACTACTTAACACAACCTAGTTACCATGGGTCCCAGACCGCATGTTTTATTATTATACTTTGTCAGGGTAATCAGGCAGCCCATATAGACCTCCCCCGATAGGGGGAGTAACAGGGATTAAACTGCTAAGAATAGTACTACTTAACACAACCTAGTTACCATGGCTCCCAGACCGCATGTTTTATTGTTATACTTTGTCAGGGTAATCAGGTAGGCCATATAGACCTCCCCCGATAGGGGGAGTAACAGGGATTAAACTGCTAAGAATAGTACTACTTAACACAACCTAGTTACCATGGGTCCCAGACCGCATGTTTTATTGTTACACTTTGTCAGGGTAATCAGGCAGGCCATATAGACCTCCCCCGATAGGGGGAGTAACAGGGATTAAACTGCTAAGAATAGTACTACTTAACACAACCTAGTTACCATGGCTCCCAGACCGCATGTTTTATTGTTATACTTTGTCAGGGTAATCAGGCAGGCCATATAGACCTCCCCCGATAGGTGGAGTAACAGGGATTAAACTGCTAAGAAAAGTACTACTTAACACAACCGAGTTACCATGGGTCCCAGACCGCATGTTTTATTGTTATACTTTGTCAGGGTAATCATGCAGGCCATATAGACCTCCCCCGATAGGGGGAGTAACAGGGATTAAACTGCTAAGAATAGTACTACTTAACACAACCTAGTTACCATGGGTCCCAGACCGCATGTTTTATTATTATACTTTGTCAGGGTAATCAGGCAGCCCATATAGACCTCCCCCGATAGGGGGAGTAACAGGGATTAAACTGCTAAGAATAGTACTACTTAACACAACCTAGTTACCATGGCTCCCAGACCGCATGTTTTATTGTTATACTTTGTCAGGGTAATCAGGCAGGCCATATAGACCTCCCCCGATAGGGGGAGTAACAGGGATTAAACTGCTAAGAATAGTACTACTTAACACAACCTAGTTACCATGGGTCCCAGACTGCATGTTTTATTGTTATACTTTGTCAGGGCAATCAGGCAGGCCATATAGACCCCCCCGATAGCGGGAGTAACAGGGATTAAACTGCTAAGAATAGTACTACTTAACACATCTAGTTACCATGGGTCCCAGACCGCATGTTTTATTGTTATACTTTGTCAGGGCAATCAGGCAGGCCATATAGACCTCCCCCGATAGCGGGAGTAACAGGGATTAAACTGCTAAGAATAGTACTACTTAACACATCTAGTTACCATGGGTCCCAGACCGCATGTTTTATTGTTATACTTTGTCAGGGTAATCAGGTAGGCCATATAGACCTCCCCCGATAGGGGGAGTAACAGGGATTAAACTGCTAAGAATAGTACTACTTAACACAACCTAGTTACCATGGGTCCCAGACCGCATGTTTTATTGTTACACTTTGTCAGGGTAATCAGGCAGGCCATATAGACCTCCCCCGATAGGGGGAGTAACAGGGATTAAACTGCTAAGAATAGTACTACTTAACACAACCTAGTTACCATGGCTCCCAGACCGCATGTTTTATTGTTATACTTTGTCAGGGTAATCAGGCAGGCCATATAGACCTCCCCCGATAGGTGGAGTAACAGGGATTAAACTGCTAAGAAAAGTACTACTTAACACAACCGAGTTACCATGGGTCCCAGACCGCATGTTTTATTGTTATACTTTGTCAGGGTAATCATGCAGGCCATATAGACCTCCCCCGATAGGGGGAGTAACAGGGATTAAACTGCTAAGAATAGTACTACTTAACACAACCTAGTTACCATGGGTCCCAGACCGCATGTTTTATTATTATACTTTGTCAGGGTAATCAGGCAGCCCATATAGACCTCCCCCGATAGGGGGAGTAACAGGGATTAAACTGCTAAGAATAGTACTACTTAACACAACCTAGTTACCATGGCTCCCAGACCGCATGTTTTATTGTTATACTTTGTCAGGGTAATCAGGCAGGCCATATAGACCTCCCCCGATAGGGGGAGTAACAGGGATTAAACTAATAAGAATAGTACTACTTAACACAACCTAGTTACCATGGGTCCCAGACCGCATGTTTTATTGTTATACTTTGTCAGGGTAATCAGACAGGCCATATAGACCTCTCCCGATAGGGGGAGTAGCAGGGATTAAACTGCTAAGAATAGTACTACTTAACACAACCTAGTTACCATGGGTCCCAGACCGCATGTTTTATTATTATATTTAGTCAGGGTAATTATATATCTATCAAATCGATCTATTTATCTTCTATCGATTCTATCTAACTATCAATCTATGTATATCTATCAAATCTATCTATCTCGTGGCCGGACTGTTTTGTGACAGCCACTTGTGTTCCGGGCAAATTTGAAGTAGGAGGACAGACCAAGCATCTTCTTCCATCTACCTGTTCCAAAAATGCAGGCTATATAGACCTCTGAAAGTGACTAGAGTGATTATCACATGAAGTATGTCGGGATTAGCTCCTCCAAATAAGGAAAATTGTAGGTGAAGTTTAGCCACTGAAAAGTGTTTGCATAAACAATTTAACATAAACAAATAAAATAAAGTGTGTGTGTGTATATATATATATATATATATATATATATATATATATATATATATATATATATACATATACATATATATATATATATATATATATATATATATATATATACTTCTCTCCAAAAAGCAGGCAGCTCACTGGTCTTTGCAATAAAACTTAGTATTTATTGTTTCAGTTTAAAAAACAAACGTTTCGGCACTGCATTGTGCCTTTGTCAATGTTATACAAAAAAGTACAAGGACAGAGTGCACCCAAGTACCCCGGATCAGTGAACAAACATTTAAAACAAACCCCCTTAAATAGAGGCACAATGCAGTGCCGAAACGTTTGTTTTTTAAACTAAAACAATAAATACTAAGTTTTATTGCAAAGACTAGTGAGCTGCCTGCTTTTTGGAGAGAATTGTTATGATATTAGCAGAGCACCGTGGCATTACCTTAGTAAGATTGTGCTATCCTATCTATGACTTTGTATATATATATATATATATATATATATATATATATATATATATATATATATATATATAAAAAACAAGGGTGTAGGTGACCAGTGCTCAATAGGGTCTAGTGGTAAATATTAAATTGGATATCTGTGACCTAGTGTAGATTGAACAAATATGTCAGTAGATATCCAGTGTTTATGTGTGGTATTGTGCAGCTGAACCAGAGGAATTGTGTACCCCTAACACAATGGGTGAAAACAATGAATTAAAGAGAAAGGATATATCTGGGTAGTGCAGCGCAGCAAAACACAGAGTAAATGACACAATGATATGTAATCAGATAAACACAATGATATGTGATTAAGTAAACCTTCGGAATAGAAAAAATTCTAGTATCTTAATTGCTGTTCTTTTTCACAAATGGAGTAGTCTTATTAGAGTTCTACAGCATATCTATTCATATATATATAGATAGGTGAAATGATGTCTCCTTACCAGATGTTATCCCAATTGTATGAGGTAAGGTTTGTTCAAATAGGGAGTCTCTTTGTCTTGTCTTTAGTGACCACTGGTCCAGGTGTCACAGGTGTATAGGTCCAAACCAGAGGATCTTGTTTCCTTCTCAGGGTTCCGTCTCTATAGTATATATGATCTTTGCCCGGTAGAAACTTTTTCAGATAGTTGGAGTCTCAGTGACTCATGGGAGTATGGTACTTAGATTAGGATCTCTCAGACTCTCATATTTGCAGTTTGGTGCTGATATCCAATCCTTGCTTCTTCTGATCAAGCCAATCTGTATTACTAGCTCTTGCCAGCGGCACACCTTCCACAGAGCCCTGCTGATTCTAAAGCACAACCTGTCCACCTTCTCCCTAACTGGAAGCAGCCATGACAGGAAGACACTGATGATAGCAGCAAACTACAATTCCCAGCAAGCATTGTGTGTGTGTGTATATATATATATATATATATATATATATATATATATATATATAATTAAGCAATTGCCATTATCTTCTCAAAGTGTATCTTGTCACTTTAGCATGGGACACACTTATTTCTGAATATACTGTACTTAATATATAACTTATACTCATTTAATTAATGTTTTTTCTCTTGTAAGATGTATCGAGTCCACGGATTCATCCATTACTTGTGGGATATTCTCCTTCCCAACAGGAAGTGGCAAAGAGAGCACCCACAGCAGAGCTGCCTATATATCTCCCCCCTTAACTCCACCCCCCAGTCATTCTCTTTGCCTACTCTAACTGTTAGGAAATGGTAATGAGTGTGGTGACAAAAATGTTAGTTTTTTATTTTCTCAAGCAAAAGTTTGTTATTTTAAATGGTACAGGTGCGTACTATTTACTCTCTGGCAGAAAAGGGATTAAGATTTCTGCAAGGAGGATGATGATCTTAGCACTTTGTAACTAAGATCCACTGCTGTTCTCACAAGGGCTGAAGAGTACAGGAAAACTTCAGTTGGGAGAACGGTTTGCATGCTAAGCTGCATATGAGGTATGTTCAGTCTATATTTTTCTAGACAGGCTGTGTTAATTCTAGAAAAGGCTGATAATATTCCCATGAGGGAAGGGTAAGCTGTATTTCACTTGATTTACTTTGATTAAAGTCATAGAAGTTTCAGCTTGCTTGAAGGGCTTGTTTGTTTGTTACTGGTGACACCATTTTAAACGTTTTTTGTAAGGGACTGAGGGGTCATTGTGGCTTGTGTTTGGGTTTCTTAACCCACATAATTATTTAGAAAACACTCAGGTGTTTTCTTTTACTAGGCCTCAAAAAAAGAGTGAGGTGGGAGGGGCCTATTTTCAGCCTCAGTTGTGCAGTTTTCTTTTTCTCTGAGTCATCCAACTGCTTCTCCAAGGTTTCCTGCTGTGTTTGAAGGCTGTAAAGGAGGTTTTTTCCCACAAATCGTGCAGGTAGGAGCCACAGCAGAGCTGTGGCAGGGTGCTGAAAGTCTTTTTTACTGGTTTTGATGTTTTTTTCAATCCGGTTTTGCCATTAAGGGGTTAATTGGTTATTTGCATAGTTGTGCAAAGTTACTAAGGCTGTAGGATGCTACTGTAAAAATTTTATTAAGTTTACTGCTTTTTTACACTGTTTTGCAGAACTTGTGCAGCTTTTTTTCTCTTAAAGGCACAGTACCGTTTTATTTCTAAGTGTGTTTTACTTTGATTAAAGTGTTTTCCAAGCTTGCTTGTTGCATTGCTAGCCTGTTTAACATGTCTGATACCAAGGAAAATCCTTGTTCAATATGTTGGAAGTCATTGTGGAACCCCCTCTTAGAATGTGTCCCAAATGTACTGATATGTCTATAAATTATAAGGATCATATGTTAGCATTTAAAAATAGAGCTTTAAATGATTCTCAGTCAGATGCAAATGAGAGTTCGCCTTCTAGCTCTCCACAAGTGTCACAACCAGTAACGCCCGCACAAGTGATGCCAGGTACCTCTAGTGCGTCAGGTTAATTTACTTTGCATGACATGGCCACAGTTATGAATACAACCCTCACAGAGGTTTTATCCAAACTGCCTGGTTTACAAGGAAAGCAGGATAGTTCTGGGTTAAGGAAAAATACTGAGCTATCTCACGCTTTAGTAGCCGTATATGATATGACCTCACAATGCTCTGAAGGGGTGAGGGATTTGTTATCTGAGGGATAGATTTCTGATTCAGGAAAGACACTTCCTCAGACAGATTCTGATATGACGGCCTTTAAATTTAAACTTGAACACCTCTGTTTATTGCTTAAGGAGGTATTAGCAACTCTGGATGATTGTGACCCTATAGTAGTTCCAGAGAAATTGTGTAAAATGGATAAGTATTTAGAGGTTCCTGTTTACACTGATGTTTTTCCAGTCCCTTAGAGGATTGTAAATATTATTGCTAAGGAGTGGGATAAACCAGGTATTCCGTTCTCTCCCCCTCCTGTTTTTAAGAAAATGTTTCCTATATCTGACACCTTGCGGGACTCATGGCAGACTGTTCCTAAGGTGGAGGGAGCTATTTCTACTCTGTCTAAGCGTACAACTATACCTATTGAGGACAGTTGTGCTTTCAAAGATCCTATGGATAAAAAATTAGAGGGTCTTCTGAAGAAAATATTTGTTCATCAAGGTTTTTCTCTTCAACCTATTGCTTGCATCGTTCCTGTAACTACTGCAGCTGCTTTCTGGTTTGAGGCTCTAGAAGAGGCTATTCAGATGGAGACTCCTTTAGAAGAGATTTTGGATAGAATTAAGGCTCTTAAGTTGGCTAATTCTTTTTATTACAGATGCCGCATTTCAACTGGCTTAATTAATGGCAAAAAGTACAGGTCTTGCCATTTTAGCACGCAGGGCGTTATGGCTTAAATCCTGGTCTGCTGATGTGTCATCTAAATCTAAGCTTTTGAACATCTCTTTCAAAGGAAAGACCCTTTTCGGGCTTGAACTGAAAGAGATTATTTTAGACATCACTGGAGGGAAGGGTCATGCCCTTCCTCAGGATAGATCAATTAAGACAAGGGCTAAGCAAAATAATTTTCTTTCCTTCCAGAACTTTAAAAGAGTGCAGAATTATATAATATTATATTAGCCAAACATTTATAAAACATAATTTCCCCTATTAATTTTTTTTAAAAAAACGCTGTTTCACAGGCCCACTCTCTGCTCTCTGCTAAGCGGGTGTGTTATATTTACTGTCACAGGAGCGAGCTGCACTTAGTCTTATGGCACGGTCGGGCCGGGCTGTGACTATACAGCTGGCCCAATGCGCTGAGTAAATATAACAGACCCGCTCAGCAGAGAGCGGGTTTGTGAAACAGCGTTTTTTTTTTTTAAATTAATAGGGGAAATTATGTTTTATAAATGTTTGGCTAATATAATGTTATATAATTCTGCACTATGTGCAGAATTATATAACATTATTTTTAAGGTTTACTGTCCTTTTAATGCTGTTTTTGAGTGAGTTCTAAAACCCTTTTAAATTAATATTATTTATATTCATATAGTATTTAGGTTATCCCCTCACATTAACCATAAAGTCAAAAATGAATTCAGTTCTGTAAATGTATGAAATCAAGAAAAAATGTATATGATTGTCAAAGTTTACATTCTGGCTTGGTGATTTCCACACAACTTCAGTTAGTTGTATACAATGATAATTGTTTTTATATAACTGTAACAGAAATAGATAAAGTAATCATTGTAAAACTAATATTCAGGAACAATTAAAAAAAATAATCAAGTAAAAATGTAAAAACATTATTTTCCAAGTTTTAATATATTAAAGCAGGGCCCAATTCATACAGCAGGTTAGATTCCAGACCCCCAACAAAATCGCTGTAAGTAGAACAAAGAAACAAAGGGGCATATTTATCAAGCTCCGAATGGAGCTTGATGCCCCGTGTTTCTGTTGAGCCTGCAGGCTCGCCAGAAACAGCAGTTATGAAGCAGCAGTCACAAAGACCGCTGCTCCATAACCTGTCTGCCTGCTCTGAGCAGGCGGACAGACATCGCCGGAAATCAACCCGATCGAGTACGATCGGGTTGATTGACACCCCCCTGCTGGCGACCCATTGGCTGCGAGTCTGCAGGGGGCGGCGTTGCACCAGCAGCTCTTGTGAGCTGCTGGTGCAATGCTGAATACGGCGAGCACATTGCTCGCCGTATTCAGCGAGGTCTGGCGGACCTGATCCGCACTGTCGGATCAGGTCCGACAGACCTTGATAACTATGGGCCATAGACTTCTTTATTTGTAAATGCATATAAAAACATAAGATGTTTGTATTTTCATATAATATGTGCACAATAAAACTAGGCCTTATACATATACAGTACACACAATGCTGTCAAAAACCACTGAAATAGAGGTACAAGCATTAAACATATCGAACATGGGCAGAACTGACAATTGCTTTATAAGCAAAATGCCTTAAATAAAGCCTGTCCTACTGTAACTGAGATAATGATATTTGTGTTATAACACTAATATTAGAATACTTCAAGTAATATATTACCTGACATAGTATATTCTCTCAGATAATATATAGCTACAACTCTGAAATTAATTAAATTCATACAAATAACTTACATAAACTAACTTTTGAAGAAAAAACATTTTAATATTAACAAATTATTAATTTGTAATTACAATCTACACATATAACAGTAAACTTGCAGTGCTCTTATGGCAGACACTTGTGACAGACACTGCACTTAATTGTGACATTCATGTCAGAGATTTGCCACAGACTTACAGCACTCTTACTATTGAGTTGTCTGAGATTTGCAACAGAATTGCAGAGCCCTTGCTATCAACTTGTCAGAAAATTGCAGGAGACTTGCAGAGCTCTTGCTGTTGACATCAGAAAATTGCAGGAGACTTGCAGAGCTCTTGCTGTTGACTTGTCAAAAATTACATGAGACTTGCAGAGCTCTTGCTGCTGACTTGTCAAACATTTGCAGAAGACTTGCAGAGCTCTTACTGTTGACTTAACAAATATTTGCAGGAGACTTGTAGAGCTCTTGCTGCTGACTTGTCTCAAAATTACAAATTACCTCTTGCTAGAGACTTGCCACGAAAAATTGCTGCAAGTTGAAAAAGCGTCAACTGGAACTTGTGCAGCAATTATGCTGCAAGTAAACACACTTGTAAGTTCAAACTTGCAGCACGTTAAACAGACTTAAAGTGAAAATTTGCTACAAGTTTGTGGCAAGTTATCCTTGCTATCTGGCAGTGTACTTTGTGTAATGTTTTTGAAGTAATTTGTGGATGTTTTTGTTAGCGGTATATGATTAACTACTGGGTCTGGGTTTACGTTATCGATTTGAGCAGAGATGGTTATTTTTGTGGCGTTACGTAAACTCGTAATACCAGCGGTAGGGAAAAAGCAGCATTAGGAGGCTTTTTCACTCATAACGCCAAACTCATAATCTAGCTGTAATACTTTACCTAAGTATGTATGTAAATAGTTTTCTACTTTTATATGAAAAGACAAAAACAGTAAAATGTATGCACCTTGCAGAATCAATGATCCTTCTCCTAATCTTTGAAATTCTACATTAGTAGCTACAACATTCTCTTATCCCTATTATATATCCTTTGTTTATCATTGTGTAAATGTATATTGATTGCTCTGTGTAATTATAATCACACACATTATTGCACAAAACATTTCAAATAGTACTACCACAGTGTAATTAAGTCATTAGCTAATTTATAAACTAAATTGTAGCTACACAGAAAGAACAGATTTTTGTTAATTAAACTAACGTTATTAACAGAGCGGCATGAAAGCTCTCAGATGAGTTGCACAAAAAACTAAATGTGAAAAAGGCAGATGTTTCACAGGGGGACAATTTCTGTACATTTATCTCAATATATTCTCTTCTTTTTGTGACAGTGTCACTAAATAATAATGGTTCTTTATGGTTGGCTACAGTTATTTACTGCAAAGGAACTTCTGATCCCAGTTGCAATTGATTGAATTATATAGGTACCAGTATAAACAACCAGTAACCCTCCCACACTGCAATGTACTGCCAACTCCAACCCCATTTGCAACCACAGATGTTTTGCTGAAGAGAGACAATGTTGGAATAGGAATTAATGTTGGAATGATAAATATGTTTTGTGGTGAAGGTTTAGAGATTTTTTGTTTTTTTTTATAAAGTTTAGTACTCAATATTTTGCTGTTCCTTGAGGTTGTGTGGGGGTTATCTTGGAGGGTCCTTATCAGTTTATGGTGTTATGTATTGCTTCCCTTAGATTGTAGAGTTTGTGGTTTGGTTTTGTGTACAGGTCTCTTGTAGTGAGCATGATAATAATTTGGGATACATCTTGGGGTGACTGTGGCTGATGTGGGTAGTTTATTGAGGTGGAGGAGTTTGTAGCTAGAATTCATAATTGGAAGCTGAGAGATAACCTTCTGCTCAAGTTAATATATGTTTGATCTTCAGAATTTATTACTAGCTTGTCTTACAGATGATGTCATCATATCAGGTCAAGGAAGGTATAATTAAAAGAGGATTTTTGCAGGTTTTCTGAAAGACTGATACATTATTTTGTGCATACTTATTCACGTTTGTTAGTTGCATTGAATTTTGACCCTGTGAGGCTTCCGTAGGACCTCTGGTATCACGTGGTATAGGTATACCATCAGTAGGTATCCTGTATGCGGAAGAGCCGAGGGCTGTTATCAACACTCCTGTTAACTGGTTAGTACCTCAAATCAACTGTCTACTTGTTTAAGAAAAGACTGTTATGACTACAAAACTACTTGTCTGACCAAATTCGGGAGCGTTGGGGAATACTAAAGATGTGCTTTTTACCTTTTTAGTTCTTGAAAGTACATATATAGCAGGTGGCTATAAATAAAACTTGGATATCTGCACTTGAATCATGTTTGCGCTTTTCTTCCTTTTCTACATTCAATAGGTCCCATATGTTTGCAATGTTTGTATCAAGGGGGGTATCAATTTTTCAGGTTCTGTTAGTGTTAGGAAGATGTCATCTGCATATAGTGTTATCTTATATGTTGTTGGGCCAATATTAAAACCACAAATATCGGTATTGTTCCTAATGTGTGAGGCTAAGACTTCCATTGCCATGACAAATAGTAGGGGTGAAAGGGGGCAGCCCTGTCTTGTTCCATTGGAAATGCTGAATGGGAAGGTGTTGAGTCATTTAGTCTGATTTTAGCTTGTGGGTTGTTATATAGGGTAAAGATTTTTCCTTTAAGTTCTTGAGTAAAGCCAAATGTTTGCATTGTATGTTTTAGAAAAAGTCAGTCTAACCTGTCAAAGGCTTTTTCCACGTCCATGGAGAGAAACACGGAAGGAATTTTTTGATGGTGGGCATATTCCATGAGATCGAGGATCTTGGTAGTATTGTCTCTGGCCTCTCTAAAGGGTGTGAAACCGGCCTGATTAATATGTATGATAGAAGGTAGGACAGACTTTATTCTGAAGGCTAATTTATTTGCAAAAAGTTTAATATCAATTTTTAATAAGCAGATTGGGCGGAAATTAGCTGGAGTGTTAGGTGGTTTGTCTGGTTTTGGCAGCACCATGACCTGTGCTTCCAGCATTGAGGGGGAAAATGGATTGTCCTCAGTTGCTTCATTGAACAGTATAGTGAGGAGGGGGACTAGTATGGATGAGAATGTGCGATAATATTTGGCTGTGAAGCCATCGGGACCAGGGCTTTTTCCTATTTTCAGGGTTTTGATAGCGGAAAGGGTTTCTTGAAGGGATATTGTTCTGTTGATTTGTTCTTTTTGTTCTTCAGATAGCGTTGGTAGTGGGCAGTGTTTGATATAATTTGTCATATTTGAAAGATAATCAGTCGTGGGAATATCTTTTTTAAGATTGCACAGTTAGGTGCAGTAATTATGAAAAGATTGTAATATTTCTGGGGTAGTTTGTAAAGGTTTCTTTGTGGGTTATTGATTTCATATATGTAATATTTAAATCTTTTTTTTCTTTAATGCTCGAGCCATAAGTATACCTGCTCTATTATTCTCAAAATAAAACATGCTATTTGTTTTTTTTACACTGAGATTGATATTCAATGTCTAGAAAGTTGTCTACTTCTTCCCGGACTGTCTGTATGTTTTCCAGTATGTTAGAGTCAGATGGCGATTTTTTTAATGCATGGGCTAGATGTGTGTATTTATCAGTTAACTTTTGATTTACGGTAGGTTTTTTGATGGAATGCTTTGAGTTTGATTAGTTCGCCTCGAAGCACACATTTATGCGCTTCCCAAATTGTGTAGTTGTTATTGATCGAGTGTATATTAAGGTTAAAGTACTCTTCTATGGTATTAGTCAATTTGGATACTGAGTCTGGGTGATCCAAAAGAGAGTCATCTAGTTTCCATAGATAAGGTGTTAAGGAGGTGTTTGGCCAGGAAAATTTCAATTGAACAGCCGAGTGGTCAGACCAGGATGTAGGGGAAATATCAAATTTGTGAACATTGTAGAGGCCTTTTTGATTTGTAAAAATATAATCTGGTCTACTGTTTGGATGTGAGAAGAAGGTATAATCTGTTTTTTCGTGGTGTATGAATCTCCAGGTGTCGTATAAATTAATATCTCTCATACCATTCCACAGAGCGGTGGTAAGTTGAATATTGGTGTTAGTGCTATCAATTCTGGGTTGGAAGGGGACATTAGTCCCCAGCTAGATAAATCGGACCTTTGGCCAAGTCTACTATTTTCTTAAATATGTTACGAAAGAATGGGAGTTGATTAGTATTTGGGGCATATTTTTTGATTTTTTTGGTCAAGTGTAAATGGAAAAGATTTATTTATTAGGATACTCACGCCATATTTTTATTTGTGCCTGAACTATGGAAATGGGTAGTGAAGTTTTTCCCAAAGTATTTGGGTTCTTTATGGTGTTTGAAATGTGTTTCTTGTAAGAGAAGTATATCAGTATGGCGTTTCGCTAAGTCTAATAAGGCTTTTTTGTGTGGTGAATTTTGCCCTTTAGCAATTTGGGTCAGTAGGGTTAAGTGAAATGTTAAGTCATGGTTAGGGTGTGACATTAGTATAGGATAGGAAATTGAGGTATGTCTGGTAGGTAAGGCATATATTGGTACGTAACTCGAGTAAGTGTTGTACATAGATACAAAAAATTACAAACATCAACAACATGACAACATAACATTTTGTTCAGATATAACATGAGAAGCAAATTGAACAGTTGGAACAAACTTAACAAATCAAATAAATAAAAAGCTCCCTTCCTAATATAGGTATTATTGAGAGCAATCGTGGGGGGAACGAGTATAGCTAGCCCTGAAATATACTTAGTTTGTATAAGGGATTTATTCAATGTTTGTTTTCCATGGTATTAGTGACATGTTTATAGCAACTAAACGATGTTTCAGAACTATGAGATAAGTATCTAGTATAAACAGCTAAAGGAAAAACATTGCAAAACCATTTATAAGCCTCTATAACATTTTATAATAACCTAAAAGGCATGGCTTTGTTAAAGAAAATCCATGTAACTGGTGGTTTTTGTTGGTTTATCTTTCTGGTAGATACATAACATGAGCCCATTCAGAACTTCTAAAATGTCAATGTTATCCATTTGGTAATATTAATAATTTCTGCCAGTTCTAGTCCTTTGGAAAGAAGGTACCAGATTATATCCACTATAATATCAACAAGAGTTATGCATGTGATGAATTAATGTGTATACTTAACAGATCCTCCGAAAAGATGCATTTCAGATGGCTCTAGTGTTCAGGGTCTTTGGTGATCGCAGAATCCAGTTTTTGTTATTTTGATGGTGAAGTATTTGGGGGATTGTTTGGCGACTGTGGAGGAACAGTTGCTTTAGCTTGTTTGCCGGTAACAATGTTCCAAGAAGAGGATGACTCTTTATTTCTCCTAGGGTATGAAGATAAAGGGAGGTTTTGTGGTGTGGGGTTGGTTGGTGGGTCGATCCCCAATGAGTTGCAAAAGGAGGTGGCGTCTTCTGGGGTCCTGCAGGTCAGACGTGTATTGTTTCAAAGCACCCAAATTTGGTTTGGAAATCCCCATCGGTATGGGATATTTTTATTATGGAGGATTGTGGTTAGAGGTCCAAATTCCTTTCTTCATTGTAGTGTTTGAGAGGCTAAGTCCTGATAGAATTGCAAGACATTGCCTTGGAAGCGGACTGGTTGTAATCTTCTTGATTGATTCAGAAGCATCTCTTTTTCTAAGAATTTTTTTAACCGAATAATGATGTCTCTCGGTGGTGCAGAGTCAGGGGTTTTAGGTCTAAGAGACCTGTGGACACGAATCCTTGGATATCTGTAGTGCAAGAAGGTTATTTTATCTGCTGAAATAGTGATTGTAGATAGACTGGAAAATCTCAAGGAAGTAGACGATCAGGGACTCCTCTAACTTAAAAGTTCTTACGTCTGCTTCGATTTTCCAAGTCTTCCAGTTTCTCTTGTAATGCTGAAATAGTTTCTTGTTGTGATGATAATTAGTCTGTAAGAGTCTGCACATCATCTTTTATTTCTTCTTGACTATTTTCCCAAGATTCCACTTGAAACCCTAAGGTGTGAGCATCTTGTCTCATGCCTGCAAGTTCTTCCCTTATACAAGTGTGAACAATGTCCGCAATGTCCTGTTTTGAGGGCAGGTCAGCTTGCGAGTTGGAGTTGGTTGTAGTTTGAAGGTCCACGGAAAGCTGTTTGCTTCTTGTGTCAGAGGGATCAGGGGCATGCATATAGGAGGATATGGTAGTAGTAGTACTTTATAGGAAGGGTATTGAACCCAATGTTGCACAGGAGTTCTGCTGATTTTGGAGTGGATTGGTAACTCAGCCCTTGTTAATCCGTTAGTGGAGACTTGAAGATATACTTATGTATGTGGGCGCTGAATACTTTGAACCAAATGTCCAATTTTTTTTTAGCTTCTTATAGCTTTTAGGGTACTGTGTATCCTGATTGAATATTGCAGGGGATTCCTTGCGTCGTTGATTTGCAAGGCCTTTTTAGAAATGGTGCACTTATATGTGTGTGTATCACCACATGTCCTGTTTGTAGCACCAGAACAGGTTGAAGGGTTATTTAAATCTAGAGGGCCTAGGAAACCACGAGCATATCAAACTCTGGGTGTGCTCTCTCTATGAACTGTTATTTTGCAGGTATCTGTGACTCGTGTGGTAAGGGCTTGTAAGAAAAACATAATTTATGTAAGAACTTACCTGATAAATTCATTTCTTTCATATTAACAAGAGTCCATGAGCTAGTGACGTATGGGATATACATTCCTACCAGGAGGGGCAAAGTTTCCCAAACCTTAAAATGCCTATAAATACACCCCTCACCACACCCACAAATCAGTTTAACGAATAGCCAAGAAGTGGGGTGATAAGAAAAAAAGTGCGAAGCATATAAAATAAGGAATTGGAATAATTGTGCTTTATACAAAAAAATCATAACCACCACAAAAAAGGGTGGGCCTCATGGACTCTTGTTAATATGAAAGAAATGAATTTATCAGGTAAGTTCTTACATAAATTATGTTTTCTTTCATGTAATTAACAAGAGTCCATGAGCTAGTGACGTATGGGATAATGACTACCCAAGATGTGGATCTTTCCACACAAGAGTCACTAGAGAGGGAGGGATAAAATAAAGACAGCCAATTCCTGCTGAAAATAATCCACACCCAAAATAAAGTTTAACAAAAAACATAAGCAGAAGATTCAAACTGAAATCGCTGCCTGAAGAACTTTTCTACCAAAAACTGCTTCAGAAGAAGAAAATACATCAAAATGGTAGAATTTAGTAAAAGTATGCAAAGAGGACCAAGTTGCTGCTTTGCAGATCTGGTCAACCGAAGCTTCATTCCTAAACGCCCAGGAAGTAGAAACTGACCTAGTAGAATGAGCTGTAAATCTTTGAGGCGGAATTTTACCCGACTCAACATAGGCAAGATGAATTAAAGATTTCAACCAAGATGCCAAAGAAATGGCAGAAGCTTTCTGGCCTTTCCTAGAACCGGAAAAGATAACAAATAGACTAGAAGTCTTACGGAAAGATTTCGTAGCTTCAACATAATATTTCAAAGCTCTAACAACATCCAAAGAATGCAATGATTTCTCCTTAGAATTCTTAGGATTAGGACATAATGAAGGAACCACAATTTCTCTACTAATGTTGTTGGAATTCACAACTTTAGGTAAAAATTCAAAAGAAGTTCGCAACACCGCCTTATCCTGATGAAAAATCAGAAAAGGAGACTCACACGAAAGAGCAGATAATTCAGAAACTCTTCTAGCAGAAGAGATGGCCAAAAGGAACAAAACTTTCCAAGAAAGTAATTTAATGTCCAATGAATGCATAGGTTCAAACGGAGGAGCTTGAAGAGCTCCCAAAACCAAATTCAAACTCCATGGAGGAGAAATTGACTTAATGACAGGTTTTATACGAACCAAAGCTTGTACAAAACAATGAATATCAGGAAGAATAGCAATCTTTCTGTGAAAAAGAACAGAAAGAGCGGAGATTTGTCCTTTCAAAGAACTCGCGGACAAACCCTTATCTAAACCATCCTGAAGAAACTGTAAAATTCTCGGTATTCTAAAAGAATGCCAAGAAAAATGATGAGAAAGACACCAAGAAATATAAGTCTTCCAGACTCTATAATATATCTCTCGAGATACAGATTTACGAGCCTGTAACATAGTATTAATCACGGAGTCAGAGAAACCTCTATGACCAAGAATCAAGCGTTCAATCTCCATACCTTTAAATTTAAGGATTTCAGATCCGGATGGAAAAAAGGACCTTGAGACAGAAGGTCTGGTCTTAACGGAAGAGTCCATGGTTGGCAAGATGCCATCCGGACAAGATCCGCATACCAAAACCTGTGAGGCCATGCCGGAGCTATTAGCAGAACAAACGAGCATTCCCTCAGAATCTTGGAGATTACTCTTGGAAGAAGAACTAGAGGCGGAAAGATATAGGCAGGATGATACTTCCAAGGAAGTGATAATGCATCCACTGCCTCCGCCTGAGGATCCCGGGATCTGGACAGATACCTGGGAAGTTTCTTGTTTAGATGAGAGGCCATCAGATCTATCTCTGGGAGCCCCCACATTTGAACAATCTGAAGAAATACCTCTGGGTGAAGAGACCATTCGCCCGGATGCAACGTTTGGCGACTGAGATAATCCGCTTCCCAATTGTCTACACCTGGGATATGAACCGCAGAGATTAGACAGGAGCTGGATTCCGCCCAAACCAAAATTCGAGATACTTCTTTCATAGCCAGAGGACTGTGAGTCCCTCCTTGATGATTGATGTATGCCACAGTTGTGACATTGTCTGTCTGAAAACAAATGAACGATTCTCTCTTCAGAAGAGGCCAAAACTGAAGAGCTCTGAAAACTGCACGGAGTTCCAAGATATTGATCGGTAATCTCACCTCCTGAGATTCCCAAACTCCTTGTGCCGTCAGAGATCCCCACACAGCTCCCCAACCTGTGAGACTTGCATCTGTTGAAATTACAGTCCAGGTCGGAAGAACAAAAGAAGCCCCCTGAATTAAACGATGGTGATCTGTCCACCACGTTAGAGAGTGCCGAACAATCGGTTTTAAAGATATTAATTGATATATCTTCGTGTAATCCCTGCACCATTGGTTCAGCATACAGAGCTGAAGAGGTCGCATGTGAAAACGAGCAAAGGGGATCGCGTCCGATGCAGCAGTCATAAGACCTAGAATTTCCATGCATAAGGCTACCGAAGGGAATGATTGAGACTGAAGGTTTCGACAGGCTGTAATCAATTTTAGACGTCTCTTGTCTGTTAAAGACAAAGTCATGGACACTGAATCTATCTGGAAACCCAGAAAGGTTACCCTTGTTTGAGGAATCAAAGAACTTTTTGGTAAATTGATCCTCCAACCATGATCTTGAAGAAACAACACAAGTCGATTCGTATGAGACTCTGCTAAATGTAAAGACGGAGCAAGTACCAAGATATCGTCCAAATAAGGAAATACCACAATACCCTGTTCTCTGATTACAGACAGAAGGGCACCGAGAATCTTTGTGAAAATTCTTGGAGCTGTAGCAAGGCCAAACGGTAGAGCCACAAATTGGTAATGCTTGTCTAGAAAAGAGAATCTCAGGAACTGATAATGATCTGGATGAATCGGAATATGCAGATATGCATCCTGTAAATCTATTGTGGACATATAATTCCCTTGCTGAACAAAAGGCAATATAGTCCTTACAGTTACCATCTTGAACGTTGGTATCCTTACATAACGATTCAATAATTTTAGATCCAGAACTGGTCTGAAGGAATTCTCCTTCTTTGGTACAATGAAGAGATTTGAATAAAACCCCATCCCCTGTTCCGGAACTGGAACTGGCATAATTACTCCAGCCAACTCTAGATCTGAAACACAATTCAGAAATGCTTGAGCTTTCACTGGATTTACTGGGACATGGGAAAGAAAAAATCTCTTTGCAGGAGGTCTCATCTTGAAACCAATTCTGTACCCTTCTGAAACAATGTTCTGAATCCAAAGATTGTGAACAGAACTGATCCAAATTTCTTTGAAAAAACGTAACCTGCCCCCTACCAGCTGAACTGGAATGAGGGCCGTACCTTCATGTGAACTTAGAAGCAGGCTTTGCCTTTCTAGCAGGCTTGGATTTATTCCAGACTGGAGATGGTTTCCAAACTGAAACTGCTCCTGAGGACGAAGGATCAGGCTTTTGTTCTTTGTTGAAACGAAAGGAACGAAAACGATTGTTAGCCCTGTTTTTACCTTTAGACTTTTTATCCTGTGGTAAAAAAGTTCCTTTCCCACCAGTAACAGTTGAAATAATAGAATCCAACTGAGAACCAAATAATTTGTTTCCCTGGAAAGAAATGGAAAGTAGAGTTGATTTAGAAGCCATATCAGCATTCCAAGTCTTAAGCCATAAAGCTCTTCTGGCTAAGATAGCCAGAGACATAAATCTAACATCAACTCTAATAATATCAAAAATGGCATCACAGATGAAATTATTAGCATGCTGGAGAAGAATAATAATATCATGAGAATCACGATTTGTTACTTGTTGCGCTAGAGTTTCCAACCAAAAAGTTGAAGCTGCAGCAACATCAGCCAATGATATAGCAGGTCTAAGAAGATTACCTGAACATAGATAAGCTTTTCTTAGAAAAGATTCAATTTTTCTATCTAAAGGATCCTTAAACGAGGTACCATCTGACGTAGGAATGGTAGTACGTTTAGCAAGGGTAGAAATAGCCCCATCAACTTTAGGGATTTTGTCCCAAAATTCTAATCTGTCAGGCGGAACAGGATATAATTGCTTAAAACGTTTAGAAGGAGTAAATGAATTACCCAATCTATCCCATTCCTTAGCAATTACTGCAGAAATAGCATTAGGAACAGGAAAGACTTCTGGAATAACCGCAGGAGCTTTAAAAACCTTATCCAAACGTATAGAATTAGTATCAAGAGGACTAGAATCCTCTATTTCTAAAGCAATTAGTACTTCCTTAAGTAAAGAGCGAATAAATTCCATCTTAAATAAATATGAAGATTTATCAGCATCAATCTCTGAGACAGAATCCTCTGAACCAGAAGAGTCCAAAGAATCAGAATGATGGTGTTCATTTAAAAATTCATCTGTAGAGAGAGAAGATTTAAAAGACTTTTTACGTTTACTAGAAGGAGAAATAACAGACAAAGCCTTCTTTATGGATTCAGAAACAAAATCTCTTATGTTATCAGGAACATTCTGCACCTTAGATGTTGAGGGAACTGCAACAGGCAATGGTACATCACTAAAGGAAATATTATCTGCATTAACAAGTTTGTCATGACATTTAATACAAACAACAGCTGGAGGAATAGCTACCAAAAGTTTACAGCAGATACACTTAGCTTTGGTAGATCCAGCAGGCAGAGGTTTTCCTGTAGTATCTTCTGGCTCAGATGCAACGTGAGACATCTTGCAATATGTAAGAGAAAAAACAACATATAAAGCAAAATAGATCAAATTCCTTATAAGACAGTTTCAGGAATGGGAAAAAAATGCCAAACATCAAGCTTCTAGCAACCAGAAGCAAATGAAAAATGAGACTGAAATAATGTGGAGACAAAAGCGACGCCCATATTTTTTGGCGCCAAATAAGACGCCCACATTATTTGGCGCCTAAATGCTTTTGGCGCCAAAAATGACGCCACATCCGGAACGCCGACATTTTTGGCGCAAAATAACGTCAAAAAAATGACGCAACTTCCGGCGACACGTATGACGCCGGAAACGGAAATGAATTTTTGCGCCAAAAAAGTCCGCGCCAAGAATGACGCAATAAAATGAAGCATTTTCAGCCCCCGCGAGCCTAACAGCCCACAGGGAAAAAAGTCAAATTTTTGAGGTAAGAAAAATATGATAATTAAAGCATAATCCCAAATATGAAACTGACTGTCTGGAAATAAGGAAAGTTGAACATTCTGAGTCAAGGCAAATAAATGTTTGAATACATATATTTAGAACTTTATAAATAAAGTGCCCAACCATAGCTTAGAGTGTCACAGAAAATAAGACTTACTTACCCCAGGACACTCATCTACATGTTTGTAGAAAGCCAAACCAGTACTGAAACGAGAATCAGTAGAGGAAATGGTAAATATAAGAGTATATCGTCGATCTGAAAAGGGAGGTAAGAGATGAATCTCTACGACCGATAACAGAGAACCTTATGAAATAGACCCCGTAGAAGGAGATCACTGCATTCAATAGGCAATACTCTCCTCACATCCCTCTGACATTCACTGCACGCTGAGAGGAAAACCGGGCTCCAACTTGCTGCGGAGCGCATATCAACGTAGAATCTAGCACAAACTTACTTCACCACCTCCCTTGGAGGCAAAGTTTGTAAAACTGATTTGTGGGTGTGGTGAGGGGTGTATTTATAGGCATTTTAAGGTTTGGGAAACTTTGCCCCTCCTGGTAGGAATGTATATCCCATACGTCACTAGCTCATGGACTCTTGTTAATTACATGAAAGAAATATCCTTACCGTTTCCATTTATGGCCTTAGTTGAGTACTCCTTGTTGAAGTCGGTGCATTGAGAGTTCCATGCAGCCGTGTGGCTATGTGGCGCATGTATTTACATAGGCCTGTAATGGCGGCTGATGTAGTTCTGACATGTCCTGCAATAAATCTACTACGGAGGAGAAGTCTAGGAGTGTGATGAGGATTTTCACCGGTGCTGCTATTAGATAAGTCCTGGATGTCGATTATGTCACTCCGCTTTCCTCCTATGTCCCCTTATTATACTTGCGGTAGGTTATGGCACCAATCCGATCTCCACCTTGGTGTGTGACACTGTGTAGGTTTCAAGCCATCTATAACTTGTCACACCGTCAGCTGCAGATACTTATACGGGATCCGGAGTAGTTGTATCACTACCGGACTATTAGCAACCATATTTGAGGGTTGTAGGTATCTTTTACATGGGGTAAAATTGACTTAGATAGGGCAGCTAACTCAGAGCTCCGGAGTTACGCTGCACTCATGTCAGCAGCCGGCTCCGCCCCCGTCACTTACTATTTTTGTTGTCTTTCATTCTTTTATATTTTTCATGAACCTGTTTTTTTAAAAGGAAATGTATTCTTTCCCAATACTAGATATTTGTTTCTGCAGAAAGCTACACAAGACACATCTTCCACTGGGCAAAAATGCAAGAGGTTAGAATGTAACTATCTCTAGTGAAAAGAAACATACACATGTTGAAATGTGTGTTATTATTATCTTAGATCATTTATATGAATTGGTTATACTGTTTTCAGCTTAACGCACTTCTATGAAATGAGGAAATCAGCTTCTACAAAACTTATTATTGATTATTAATAGTGCTCTTCAATAAAGATTTAATATGGCTATAAATCCTGTTTCTGAGTAACCTAATGTACTGTTTACTTTTAGAAAACAATTTTCATGATCACACTATCCCATATGCAAACAATGCCCATCTTATGCCAGATCTAAGTATTTTAACATCAAAGAAAGAAAGCTAGTAAATATATACACCCAACCAACTGCTTAAGGCACAGAAATGTGACTGACAGGGCTGAATGTTTTTTACAGACATTTGCTAATCATTTTGTAAACTCACAGCTTGCTTTTATCTCCCAAGAAGCTCACCTCTCCTAATTGCTATCTTGAAAATATAACACGCTCTGTTCTTGTAAGGGGTTGGATGTATGCCAAATAAGAAATGTCTGAACGAATGCTTGTCTATTGAAATTCCATTATACCCACCATTTTACCAAATAATGACATCACCTGTGTGCAATAATGCTGCCATAACTACTATGAGCCTGTCCTTACGTTTTTGCAGGCCTAGAGGCAAACATAAAATATAGAGCAGCATTGAACCACATACTGCTCTAAGAGAAAATAAATATACTTACAGCTACAGCTACTTATTTACAGTTGTATTTCTTATGTAATGTGTGTTTAAAGAAATTAAAAGCCACCCCCCCCCCAAGAAAAATATTCTGTTTACAAAAACAGTTATTCTTTATGCATAAATATAAATACCTGAGTATTGTTGCTGACCATGTCCATCCCTTTATGACTACAATGTACCCATCTTCTGATGGCTACTTCCAGCAGGATAATGCACCATGTCACAAAACTCAAATAATCTCAAACTGGTTTCTTGAACATGATGATGAGTTCACTGGACTCCAATGGCCTCCACAGTCACCAGATCACAATCCAATAGAGCACCTTTGGGATGTGGTGGAACGGGAGATTCACAAATTCGACAAATCTGCAGCAACTGCGTGATGCTATCATGTCAATATGGACAAAATCTCTGAGTACCTTGTTGAATCTATACCACGAAGAATTAAGGCAGTTCTGAAGTCAAAAGGGGGTCCAACCCGGTACTAGCAAGGTGTACCTAATAAAGCGGCCGTTGAGTGTATATATACATATATATATATATATATATATATATATATATATATATATATATATATATATATATATATATATATATCCACAGGTAGAAAAAAGGCACTCGCTGAAAAAGGTAAAACTTAGCCTTTAATAGAAAAAGTCTGTAAGTGCACCCTGGAGGATGTTATAATATATGGAGTGCCTCTTCCAAAGACTTTGTGATATATATATATATATATATATATATATATATATATATATATATATATATATATATATATATATAAAATGAATGGAGGTTAAAGACTGCACTCATAAGGGATATCGGGGAAGGGGAATGGAGGGAGAGAAATAAAAAGTGGAAAAAATGAAAAGACAAAAAAGAAAGAAACAGAAAAAAGCTTATAGTGTATTATGCTCACCTAATTAAACCTCAATGTTATGAGGTATAAGGCTCAGGGTCCTCAATATTATATGTGTTTGATTTTAAGGGGGTTTATTACAGCCCAGGAGCTACATACAGGAAGCCCAGTCACCCTTTTCAGCATAATCCACAACTGAGAATTTGTTTAATTGTCCGAATACTATGTCTACTTTTCATATAATGACCCCTGGGGACGCAACTTCTATTCTTCAGTAAGAAAATTATTCACTAGTACATTGACTTTCTGAATACCTTGCATACTCTATAGCCCAAATGGCCATTATAATGAAAAGTATATATATATATACACACACACAAGACTCAACCACCATATAGTTCATAAATTGAATATTTATAAAACCTGGAGAATTATCTATAAAGACCTTGCTAATCTCCCACCAGTTAAAAATAGTGTGAGCAGGCCATGGGATACTTAGCGCTCTCTCTCTATATATATGTTAGCAGTAACGTGAGGTCAGAGGCTGGTGAGGCACTGGCTATGATACATCCGGGAAGCACATATATGAACCCAATAAAGTTGCTTAAATTTACAATTAAATTAGCAGGTTTAGCCCATTAAAGCTTTGTCTTGCACAACTCCACGGGAGTGAGAAAAGTCTCACATAATATAATAAAAGATTTTTCTTGTTACTAAACTTTAGATTCAGAAATCATAAGTGAAGCCTGCCTTTGGAGAACTTTTTTCAACTAAGCTTTGTTGATTGTTACTCAAGTGTGTATCTTCTTTATATGTTTAACAAGAAATCAGGGTTTTCTCACCCTAAAGGTAGTAAAGCAAATGTAGACAAGGACTCCTTACTCACATACCTAAAATGATGTGCTCTCCCTGATGATACCCAGGAATGTGTAAAAATACATCAGAGGTTTGCTGTATTTTAGAAGGACATTTTATTTTGTGTCTCAAATGTTTCTAAAATAGAGTGAGTTAAAAGATACTACATGCTCAGTTTCCTTTATCACATTAAGAAAACACAGATTATTTTTTTTAAAAATTCAAATATTTCTGCTTTATGGGTTTACCCTGGGGCCTACATTACAAACTCAATGTATTTCTACTAAATTAATTAATTAGTTTGGCGGAGTTATATGTTAAACTATAAAAAAATTGTTATTATAAGTTTAAACATTTTTTCTCACAGCGTTAAAGGGATATGAAACCCCCCAAAAATATTTTTTAGCCATTAGGGCAACAAAAGGTTAATGTGAGACATAATTTATTGCCCTTTAGCCTCCTGAGCAAAAACACAAACCATAGTTCTCTATCGGCTAGATTACGAGTCTTGCGTTAGCCTTAAAAAGCCACGTTGAGAGGTCCCAACGCTGCTTTTTAATGCTCCTAACGCTTGTTTTTTACGGACTCCGGTATTTAGAGTTTAGTTACCGACAATCAAAAATCACCCAACGCACAAATCTCTACCGACAGCTCAGACCCAGTAGTTAACATCTACCGACAAAATAAACATCCACGAATCACAAAACAAATATTACACAAAGTACACTTAGACTAATACAAACACTACACTATATTTTTTTTTCTGATTTAATAATTTTTCATCAAAATACAAAGGATCAAAGTTGCGAGATCTTGGGTGTTAGAAAAAAAACAACACAAATCCATTTTGCCATTGACTTACATTGACACCTACATCTAACTAATAAGATTATCACAAACATACACTCATCGATGCATACAAAAAATATACACCACATTACATACACAAACAAGTTATTTATTACAAAATGAACACGATTTAGTTACTTTTTCACACAAGCTCATGACGTCACTCACTTTACGAGGAAAACCAGTCTTTGAAAAAAAATTAACCAAAATTTGGAGCCTCCATTGACTTCTATGGGGAAAACGTGCTCGTGCACGCGACAGACAGATTTCCCTAACGCACGCAAATAGCGTAGACAAAAAAACTCCAAATACCAGCGCTAGAAATAGGAAAAAAATACATGCTTTTCTGCGTTAGACCCAGCTATGACACATAGATCAAGAAATGCCTATTTCCCTATGGTGGACTTATGGATTTTACTTATTGAATATTCACAAGAGCATTAAATTGTTTCATACTTTTACATTACATCAACTACAAATCAACATCACTAGTAACAAACATTTTTACAAATAAAATCACATTTAAACGGACACAAAAATAATTACAACATTTTAGGATTCACAAACAGTACACAATGGGAAACACCTCTCATATACCTTTATTATTGCATTTCATTTATTCAACTCATATGCTTGCAGCAACAGCATATCTACATAGGCTTAACACATGATCAGTCATGGATGCACATACATTACTTTTAGCATTCACTCATACATGTGCATTCAAATGATGGGGGAAAAACACATTACATTCTCTCTAGGAATCACAAAGCAGAACATATGGATTTTACTGAACTTTTAACATCATGATTCCATCACAATAAACCATTAGGAATTACGTACAAGAAGAACATCATTACACCAGATTACAGATGTCACTTTATGGGAAGGAACAACAATGGAGTGAGTGATTGGGGGTGATAGGTGTGCTACTGATAGCTGAAGGTATACTAAAAGTTAAAATGATATGTATCGATAGGGGATTTGTGAATGATGTAAAATAAATGTTGTGAATTATAAGGTGAAATATTAAAATGGATAAATGTTACCACAAAAAACAAAAACTAAATAGTGTTCAATACTATATTACCATTTGATCTAACACATTGGAGGGATAAGAAAGAATTTATGTAGTCACTGTGGGTGAAAAATATTTTATAAAAAATGCATATAAACAATATACTAGTATACTAAAAACATCAAATTGAAGGGACGTCTCCCTTATTATGTAAAATATTCAAGATATAAAAACATAGATTATTTTTGACACTTTAAATAGTGTTTACATATGCTGCCCCATACATAAAATTATGCAAGTGTCCATCTCTTTGAACGTATAGGCAAGTTAAATGGTATTTGTATACCCTGCTGTACTCAGGTGGATAATAACAGTTCAGATGTGCAGTTCAAATGTGCATGAGCGTTTTAGCCGATATTAATTATAGAAAGTTATTTCTAGATTGGTATTCTCTCCGGTTGAAGCAGGTTACTATACAATATTTTCTCAATAGAATCGAGTACCTGTTATTCTCTAGACCCGTCTTACAGCGTCCAATTCCCCTTCTCACCTGGTGACTGATCAGCGCCGCATGTGTCTTGGCGTCTGACGTCACAGCTTGGTATCTTGGGTAGGATTGGCTGGGAATGTTAGAAGACAAACAAATTCTTGTGAATGATGGGATGGAAACTTTTATGAGATAACAATATTTGTAGAAGAATCCTGCACTTAGTGCTTGATGCATGCAGGACTTTGAAGGTTCCAATTGGAGTATAATAGACAACCCGGGTTGTTACAGTATTAAAACTAAAATCATATGGTATCCAAAAAAAGAAAGTCTCTTTGTGTATTTATTTCACACAATTGTAGGGTCAGCAGTCACAAGGTCGACGCGTTTCGCTCAAAAGAGTTTATCAAGATCCTGGTGACTGTTGTATCATTATATTTAAAGGCATCAGTTCTTTCTGATTGGTCTTCCAATAATTGGACTCATTTAAGGTGGAATGTTTTGTTATCCATCTTACTCATATGTATCAGCAGAGTTTTAAGGTGGAAATTTTACATGGGACAGCTTTCTCTATGTTAAACAGTCATAAGCTCTATAATACAGAACATAAATGAAGAATTATTATAATAACATTAGTTCTATTATGGGTATTTGTTATATGGCTTCATTCAAAGAGAAAAGGTGATAGATCCATTTCAGAGTTAAGCCCATTCGAATATAATGTGTTGTATTTATAAATTAATTCAGCTTCTTTGATTAATAATTTTTTCTCTATATCTCCGCCCCTCCAGTTATTTTTTACTTTTTGTATTCCCCAATAGGAAAGATCTTTGGTGTTCCCTTTATGGACAGATTTGAAGTGTTTATATAGATGTGTGTCTTCAGAGCCTCGTTCTATCTGGCAAAGATGTTCCCTTATTCTGTCTCTTACCATTCTTTTGGTCTCTCCAAAATAAAAGAGATTACAAGAGCATTTGAGAATATAGATTATGTTCTTGTTAGTGCATCTTATTATATCCTTGATATTAATTAATTTGTCGAAATTATTTATTTGTAAGTTTTTTAACTTTTTACTATGTGTGCAGGCTTTGCAGGTATAGCATGGGAAAAAACCACTAATGTTTTTACCTGTCAGATCTTTCTGTCTCTTCAAATTTTTTTTTTTTTTAGTTCACTGGGAGCTAGTATTGATTTTAAATTTGTTGCTCTTTTAAAAACAAATTTGGGTTGTTCCATAATAGTTTTCCCCAAAATAGTATCCTCCCTTATAAGGTGCCAATGTTTTCTTATGATGCCTTTAATTATATTGTAATCGGCATGGTAATTAGTAATGAACGGAATATCAATTAGATTTTTATTGTCTTTTTCTTTTCCTTTCTCCTTATACGTTAAGAGGGACTCTCTATCAGTGTTTTTGGCTCTATCAGTTGCTTTGTCTGTAATTCATTTATTATACCCTCTGGCCTGAAATCTTTCTGCTATGATTTCTGATTGTTGTTCGAAATCTATGGTTCTTGAGCAATTTTTTCTAATACGGAGGTACTGACCTGTGGGAATATTAAGTTTCCAGGTGTTTAAATGGCAACTTTTTGAATGTATGTAGTTACTACTGTCAACCTTTTTGAAGTGGGTCTTGGTTTCAAGTCCTTTGTTCATAATCATTATCTCTAGATCTAAAAAGACAATTTTTTCTTTACTATAGTTAGAGGTGAATTTTAGACCCCAGGTGTTAAGGTTCATTCTATCAAACATAGATTTAAGGTCTTGTTCAGTACCTCTCCATATTAATAAGAGATCATCTATGTATCTCTTGTAGAGCACAAGGTTTGCACCATAGCTGCCGGAGCCAAAAAAATCGTCTTCCCCTGCTCCCATAAACAAATTGGCATAGCTAGGTGCAAACCTTGTGCCCATTGCTGTACCTTCGGTCTGTAAAAAAAACTTTCCATCAAATGAAAAATAGTTGTTTTCTAATATATATGTTATGCTTTTTAAGATAAATGCTCTATGTTGATCTGACATATTTAGATCTTTTTTAAGAAAATATACCATATGATTTTAGTTTTAATACTGTAACAACCCGGGTTGTCTATTATACTCCTATTGGAACCTTCAAAGTCCTGCGTGCATCAAGCACTAAGTGCAGGATTCTTCTACAAATATCGTTATCTCATAAAAGTTTCCATACCATCATTCACAAGAATTTGTTTGTCTTCTAACATTCCCAGCCAATCCTACCCGAGATACCAAGCTGTGACGTCAGACGCCAAGACACATGCGGCGCTGATCAGTCACCAGGTGAGAAGGGGAATAGAACGCTGTAAGACGGGTCTGGAGAATAACAGGTACTCGATTCTATTGAGAAAATATTGTATAGTAACCTGCTTCAACCGGAGAGAATACCAATCTAGAAATAACTTTCTATAATTAATATCGGCTAAAACGCTCATGCACATTTGAACTGCACATCTGAACTGTTATTATCCACCTGAGTACAGCAGGGTATACAAATACCATTTAACTTGCCTATACGTTCAAAGAGACGGACACTTGCATAATTTTATGTATGGGGCAGCATATGTAAACACTATTTAAAGTGTCAAAAATAATCTATGTTTTTATATCTTGAATATATTACATAATAAGGGAGACATCCCTTCAATTTGATGTTTTTAGTATACTAGTATATTGTTTATATGCATTTTTTATAAAATATTTTTCACCCACAGTGACTACATAAATTCTTTCTTATCCCTCCAATGTGTGAGATCAAATGGTAATATAGTATTGAACACTATTTAGTTTTTGTTTTTTGTGGTAACATTTATCCATTTTAATATTTCACCTTATAATTCACAACATTTATTTTACATCATTCACAAATCCCCTATCGATACATATCATTTTAACTTTTAGTATACCTTCAGCTATCAGTAGCGCACCTATCACCCCCAATCACTCACTCTATCGTTTGTTGAAAGACGGAAGGATATTTCTACTTTTTAGGTGTTTGGTAACTACCTTTATACTACTAAACCCTCTATACTCACATCTAATTCTTTTCCTTCACTTAGTAGTTGCTGCAGGTAACTCCTTTTACCCTTTTTATAAATATGGAAGATATTTTTGATTTTCGAGATAAAATAATTTTAAATATGAAAGATGATAATGCCCCCTCAAATAACTCTGCCCCATCTGAGAAATTATCAGATCTGTTACACGACCTAGAAATTAATATCACTAAAGAACTAAAACAAAAAATGGAAGTGATTTTTTTAAACAGATATACGACTAAAGGCATAATCCCCAAAGGTTTAAAGATCAGCAAAAATTGTACTTTCCAACTTTCAGGCGCTTTACAAAAGGAATGGTCTGAAACTTTAAATAAAGCCTCAAATACTCTGATTGATATCTTAAAAAGATCTAGACAAGAAACACTAACCATTATTGAAAATAACATCTTAGAAATAAAAGAGAGATTAAAAGACAAGAAATCAAGCAATGAATTCAAAGAGAGACAGAAAGTCATAATGGAAAAATTGGCAAGTTTAAATAAAGATCTCTTACGAACAAAATGGGGAAAAATGGAAAGGGATATAAATGATAGTACCCTAGGACACAAAGAAACAAACCCAAATGAGACATTACCCAAAGAGTACAGAGAGGAACAAAGAAGGGAACACACACACACAAACAGGATAGCAAAAGATTCACAACAACAATATCGTAATAATTACACCAATAATAGAAACTATTCAAATAATGGTAATTATAACTATGATAAACCATATATTACTAACTCTCGCCCCCAGTATGAAGGATATAGCTATCCAAGATACAGAAATAGGGAACATTTTAATCAAGAATTCAGACATAATACCTTCAGACATAATGAAGAAAGAGGCTATTACCCTAGACAAAGAGAATGGGAATATCCAAGAAGGACAAACAGACAGAACAGCTATAGACAGGAAGACAATTGGAAAATCCCAGTCCAAAATCGTTTTGAAAATTTAAGAGAATATAGACCTATAGACAATGAACACAAAATTGAGGAACCAGTTTTTTTAGAGAAGAGCCCTCTAAGGGAGGGCACATCAAGAGATATAAAAGAAAAGGAGCAAGATTCCAATTTAAGAAAGAAAAGAAGCTTAGAGGAAAGAGAGGGAGAGGATTACTTAAACGGGGCAAAAAGATGGAGGTAGAAAAAGAACATCAGGGAATTTTCAACCTCAGTAGTCACACTCTAAAAAAGGAAGAAGAAAATATTTTAAAGCTAGGCCTTTCATTTGCCCCTACAGCAAGATTAAGCAAATTTCATACACACATCCATGTTAAAAAATTTGTAAGAAATCTCACAATCAAAAGATTTTTTCTTAAGAACCCAGTTGAAAGACAAATGAATATAAAATCACAAAATTTAGATAACATTCAACATACTAATCTTAAGGATAAATCCAAATTTAATCCTGTTTTTGCCAAAGGGAATTTTCTGGAAACGTTCGAAAAATTGGTCTGTAATGATATACAAAAATGCTCCCTTCCTAAAATAAAATTTTTTAATATGAGTATCAGAGAAAAGTCTATCATTGAGAACCTTCAAAAAAATGCAGAAATAACAATAAAGCCAGCGGACAAGGGAGGTGGGATTGTCCTTCCAAACACCAGTGACTACCTTAAAGAGGCATACAGATTACTTGAAGACACAAAAACATATAAAACATTAGACTCCGACCCTACAGATTTATTTAAAAGAAGACTTGATAAGATTTTAACAGATGGGAAGAAATCAAGAATATTAAATGAAAAAGAATTTATCTTTCTAACATCAAAATTCCCTGTGATTCCCATCTTTTATTATCTTCCCAAAGTCCATAAATGTTTGGTCAACCCCCCAGGGAGACCAATCATTTCTGGAATCAACTCTCTATCTGCAAATCTATCTAGATACATAGATAATTATCTACAAAAACATGTAAAGAACCTAAAATCTTATCTAAAAGACTCCACACAAGTCCTTAACACTCTAAAGACAGTACAGTGGGAAGATGATATGTTTTTAGTAACGTGTGATGTTACATCATTATACACTGTGATCAACCATTCTAAGGGTATAAAATCAGTGGACATTTTTCTTAAAAAAGATCTAAATATGTCAGATCAACATAGAGCATTTATCTTAAAAAGCATAACATATATATTAGAAAACAACTATTTTTCATTTGATGGAAAGTTTTATTTACAGACCGAAGGTACAGCAATGGGCATAAGGTTTGCACCTAGCTATGCCAATTTGTTTATGGGAGCATGGGAAAACGATTTTTTTGGCTCTGGCAGCTATGGTGCAAACCTTGTGCTCTACAAGAGATACATAGATGATCTCTTATTAATATAGAGAGGTACTGACCAAGACCTTAAATCTATGTTTGATAGAATGAACCTTAACACCTGGGGTCTAAAATTCACCTCTAACTATAGTAAAGAAAAAATTGTCTTTTTAGATCTAGAGATAATGATTATGAACAAAGGACTTGAAACCAAGACCCACTTCAAAAAGGTTGACAGTAGTAACTACATACATTCAAAAAGTTGCCATTTAAACACCTGGAAACTTAATATTCCCACAGGTCAGTACCTCCGTATTAGAAAAAATTGCTCAAGAACCATAGATTTCAAACAACAATCAGAAATCCTAGCAGAAAGATTTCAGGCCAGAGGGTATAATAAATTAATTACAGACAAAGCAACTGATAGAGCCAAAAACACTGATAGAGAGTCCCTCTTAACGTATAAGGAGAAAGGAAAAGAAAAAGACAATAAAAATCTAATTGATATTCCGTTCATTACTAATTACCATGCCGATTACAATATAATTAAAGGCATCATAAGAAAACATTGGCACCTTATAAGGGAGGATATTATTTTGGGGAAAACTATTATGGAACAACCCAAATTTGTTTTTAAAAGAGCAACAAATTAAAATCAATACTAGTTCCCAGTGAACTAAAAAAACCAAAACAAAATTTGAAGAGACAGAAAGATCTGACAGGTAAAAACATTAGTGGTTTTTTCCCATGCTATACCTGCAAAGCCTGCACACATAGTAAAAAGTTAAAAAACTTACAAATAAATAATTTCGACAAATTAATTAATATCAAGGATATAATAAGATGCACTAACAAGAACATAATCTATATTCTCAAATGCTCTTGTAATCTCTTTTATTTTGGAGAGACCAAAAGAATGGTAAGAGACAGAATAAGGGATCATCTTTGCCAGATAGAACGAGGCTCTGAAGACACACATCTATATAAACACTTCAAATCTGTCCATAAAGGGAACACCAAAGATCTTTCCTATTGGGGAATACAAAAAGTAAAAAATAACTGGAGGGGCAGAGATATAGAGAAAAAATTATTAATCAAAGAAGCTGAATTAATTTATAAATACAACATATTATATCCAAATGGGCTTAACTCTGAAATGGATCTATCACCTTTTCTCTTTGAATGAAGCCATATAACAAATACCCATAATAGAACTAATGTTATTATAATAATTCTTCATTTATGTTCTGTATTATAGAGCTTATGACTGTTTAACATAGAGAAAGCTGTCCCATGTAAAATTTCCACCTTAAAACTCTGCTGATACATATGAGTAAGATGGATAACAAAACATTCCACCTTAAATGAGTCCAATTATTGGAAGACCAATCAGAAAGAACTGATGCCTTTAAATATAATGATACAACAGTCACCAGGATCTTGATAAAGCTCTTTTGAGCGAAACGCGTCGACCTTGTGACTGCTGACCCTACAATTGTGTGAAATAAATACACAAAGAGACTTTCTTTTTTTGGATACCATATGATTTTAGTTTTAATACTGTAACAACCCGGGTTGTCTATTATACTCCTATTGGAACCTTCAAAGTCCTGCGTGCATCAAGCACTAAGTGCAGGATTCTTCTACAAATATCGTTATCTCATAAAAGTTTCCATCCCATCATTCACAAGAATTTGTTTGTCTTCTAACCTTCCCAGCCAATCCTACCCGAGATACCAAGCTGTGATGTCAGACGCCAAGACACATGCGGCGCTGATCAGTCACCAGGTGAGAAGGCGAATCGGACGCTGTAAGACGGGTCTGGAGAATAACAGGTACTCGATTCTATTGAGAAAATATTGTATAGTAACCTGCTTCAACCGGAGAGAATACCAATCTAGAAATAACTTTCTATAATTAATATCGGCTAAAACGCTCATGCACATTTGAACTGCACATCTGAACTGTTATTATCCACCTGAGTACAGCAGGGTATACAAATACCATTTAACTTGCCTATACGTTCAAAGAGACGGACACTTGCATAATTTTATGTATGGGGCAGCATATGTAAACACTATTTAAAGTGTCAAAAATAATCTATGTTTTTATATCTTGAATATTTTACATAATAAGGGAGACGTCGCTTCAATTTGATGTTTTTAGTATACTAGTATATTGTTTATATGCATTTTTTATAAAATATTTTTCACCCACAGTGACTACATAAATTCTTTCTTATCCCTCCAATGTGTTAGATCAAATGGTAATATAGTATTGAATACTATTTAGTTTTTGTTTTTTGTGGTAACATTTATCCATTTTAATATTTCACCTTATAATTCACAACATTTATTTTACATCATTCACAAATCCCCTATCGATACATATCATTTTAACTTTTAGTATACCTTCAGCTATCAGTAGCGCACCTATCACCCCCAATCACTCACTCTATCGTTTGTTGAAAGACGGAAGGATCTTTCTACTTTTTAGGTGTTTGGTAACTACCTTTATACCAGCGCACTACTAAACCCTCTATACTCACAAGGAACAACAATGCCAGACCGCTATATAGAAGTCAGCATATGTGGGACACAATCACAATATATACGTAGATGTACATAACACGCATCACCCATCACGCAACCACAAAGCACACATTTATATTTTATTCAGCACACAATAACAATGTAGTCAAATACAACAACACAATGAGGATTTCAGAACTACATAGGCAGGTTAATAATATGATGACGTCATTAGAAGATTCAACCATACACATTACAGATTCACTACCATTGGACTAATTTTACTATAAATCCCCCAAACAACATGGCCAAAGCATCACTTGTGATCCACATCAGATCAAGTTCATACCTTGTTACGCTGTTTTGAAAGATGGATGACGATGACATGGTAGACCCTGCTGGTGCTGCTATTGGCGAACTAGCTGTTGATCGAATCAGGCAGCCTCGGCGGCTCAGACTGAGACGAAGGGGTCGTCTTGTTCGAGGTCCTCGTGTCTACAGGGTGAGACCCACCTTGGAAAACATGAGCGACTTTGAGGTTTATGATAAGTATCGGCTCAATCGCGAACAGCTCATTGGCCTTTACGATCTTCTTAAACCTCATTTGGAGCCACGTATAAGAATAAGGACTGCTGTTCCCGCCATGAGTAAGATGCTTAGTTGTCTATACGTCCTGGCCTCCGGGAGTTTTCAATCCGGAGAAATGTACATGCATGGCCTGTCTCAAGGTACATTCTCTGTGGTGTTTGATAACTTTCTGGAAGCCATGGTACGTATCAGTAAGCATTTCATAGGATTCCCACAGAATGATGGTGATTGGAGGCGCCTGAAGCGGGAATTCTTTGCTATTGCTGAATTGCCCAATGTCTTGAGAGCCATAGATTGCACCCACATTGCGCTGCATGCTCCAATTGATGACTTGCCCTTCAGAAATCGCAAACATTTTCATAGCCTCAACGTGCAGTATGTTTGTGACGCACAGATGAGGATTATGCATGTGTGTGCGAATTTTGGAGGAGCTTGTCATGATGCCCGCCTCCTCTCTCAGTCGTCCCTGTGGAGACCGTTTGAGGAAAGACAAATGCCCCCTGGTTATCTCGTTGGTGAGTATTTGTGCACAACATGGTTAATTAGTTTGACAATTGCCACTGTAGTTTTAAAATGTTAGCGTAATGTTCAGCTATAGGATGCAATTTAACCATTTATTTTTATTTCCGCAAATGTCTAGTTTTAGTTCAATGCAGATATGTAGCATGTCTTACCTTAAATGCTCAGATAGAGAATGCAATGTAACCATTTAGTTTGCATTTTACACAAGGTCTGGTTTAGGAGAAATACGCATATGTAGCATGTCTTAGCTGAAATGGGAAGATATTGGCTAATGCAATTTAACCATGTCATTGTCTCTTTCCGCAATGCAGATATGTAGCATGTCTTACCTTAAATGCTCAGATAGAGAATGCAATGTAACCATTTAGTTTGCATTTTACACAAGGTCTGGTTAAGGAGAAATACGCATATGTAGCATGTCTTAGCTGAAATGGGAAGATATTAGCTAATGCAATTTAACCATGTCATTGTCTCTTTCCGCTAATGTCTAGTTTTAGTTCAATGCAGATATGTAGCATGTCTTACCTTAAATGCTCAGATAGAGAATGCAATGAAACCATTTAGTTTGCATTTTACACAAGGTCTGGTTTAGGCAAAATACGCATATGTAGCATGTCTTAGCTGAAATGGGAAGATATTAGCTAATGCAATTTAACCATGTCATTGTCTCTTTCTGCTAATGTCTAGTTTTAGTTCAATGCAGATATTTAGCATGTCTTACCTTAAATGCTCAGATAGAGAATGCAATGTAACCATTTAGTTTGCATTTTACACAAGGTCTGGTTTAGGAGAAATACGCATATTTAGCATGTCTTAGCTGAAATGGGAAGATAGAGAATAATATTGAACTAGATTATTCTTTTAAAAATATACATTTGTTAGTGGATTATCGTGTACAAAAACTTTTATTGGACTCAAAATACTATTTTGAGGATTCAGTTTGAATTATGTTCTGTTCATAATTTATAGGTGATTCTGGGTACATGAGCCGGCCTTGGCTTATTACCCCCTTGCGTAGCCCGACTGATGTGTCTGAGGAGCGCTACAATAGGGCTCATAAGAGAACCAGGGCGGTGGTTGAACGAATGTTCGGGCTCCTGAAGATGAGGTTCAGGTACCTTGACAGGTCGGGAGGAGCCCTCCAGTACAACCCCAAGATGGTGGCTAAGATCGTTATAGCCTGTAGTGTCCTGCATAATATTGCACAGCGGGCTGGGATGCTGCAAGGCGTCCAGGCGCACCGAAACCTCCTCAGAGATGAGGAGGATGATCCTGTTCTAGAGGGGCCATTCCGGGACAAGGGGCTCAATGTCAGAGCAGACATCATCAACCGCCACTTTAGACGGTAAATAATAGAAGTTAGACTGGAGTATTGTCAATAGATGTGAACTCTAGGGAAATGACAAGTAGAGAATTGTGCAAACATGTTATGATTGTTCATCAAATGCTAAAAATGTGTTTAATTTATTAATATAGGTGATGCTCTGGTCATTGGGTCCTGTAGCGAGTCTTTGCCACCTGGTTTTTAAAGAGGACATCAGCTGGTAAGTATAAATGTATGGACTGTTGCTGGCATGAATTGTACACAAATACATCATATGGCATACATTTTCTAAACTAGTATTTAGTTTACACATTACTTAAAATTTAAATACTCAGAAAGGGATCCTTTAGCATAACTATCCTCTAGCATGACTATGGTTCAATGTCACACATTAGAGGTTCGTTCTGCTCAATATGACTCATCTTCACACTTGATAGAACATAACACAAGATGCTACGCACGCTTAGTAAGCTAGTGACAGAAATTTATTCAGAAATGGGGGGTGGGAGAGGGGTACAGAAATTATTCACACACTTGTATTAGTAATTTTAAAAAACAATTTTATGCCATTAGGGAGATGACTTCATGTAAAGACTGAAAGGGAAGAATTCGAAGAATGACAGTGAAGAATTCCCAGACTGACAGTGGAAAAAGACAATATTGAAATTGAAGAATACCAATGGGATCATGTCTGGCATTATCTTTCAAATCTGCTGATCTTGAAAACCATACAAAGACATGTTCACATGGTAAGTGCCAACTATTTGATAGAATAAGGCTGTGGAGGCATCCTATTGGAGACACTTAGATTATTTTCTAATTTTTAGATGGTATTTCACAGTCCTCTATTTTTGAAATGATGAATAAGACACCTATTGAAGATCAACTGTTTACCCCTGAATAGACTTTCAAAGACCATGCATTATCCAGGTTGGTTTACCAATGCATGCTAGTTAAGAATCACAGGAAGAATGTCGAATATTAGTAGCTTACATACATTAGTCATACTTAGTTCATAATTAGATATTGAGGTATCACAATCAGACACTTAGATTATTTTCTAATTTTTAGATTGGATTTTCAGTCCTCTATTTATGAAATGATGAATAAGACACCTATTGAAGATCAACTATTTACCCCTGAATTGACTTTCAAAGACCATGCATTATCCAGGTTGGTTTACCAATGCATGCTAGTTAAGAATCACAGGAAGAATGTTGAATATTAGTAGCTTACATACATTAGTCATACTTAGTTCATAATTAGATATTTAGGTATCACAATCAGACACTTAGATTATTTTCTAATTTTTAGATGAGATTTCACAGTCCTCTATTTATGAAATGATGAATAAGACACCTATTGAAGATCAACTGTTTACCCCTGAATTGAATTTCAAAGACCATGCATTATCCAGGTTGGTTTACCAATGCATGCTAGTTAAGAATCACAGGAAGAATGTTGAATATTAGTAGCTTACATACATTAGTCATACTTAGTTCATAATTAGATATTGAGGTATCACAATCAGACACTTAGATTATTTTCTAATTTTTAGATTGGATTTTCAGTCCTCTATTTATGAAATGATGAATAAGACACCTATTGAAGATCAACTGTTTACCCCTGAATTGACTTTCAAAGACCATGCATTATCCAGGTTGGTTTACCAATGCATGCTAGTTAATCACAGGAAGAATGTCGAATATTAGTAGCTTACATACATTAGTCATACTTAGTTCATAAATAGATATTTAGGTATCACAATCAGAAAAAGGAATACATATTATAGTTGATATAGAGGTATTTGAATGGACATGAAATATTAAATTTATGTTCAGCATACATATATATTTATTATTGAAATGTGATATACATTACTATGTATAATTAGAAATTCTGATATTTAAATTTAATTTTTATTACACAATATAATGGTGTATGGTTTGTTTGGTTTTTAATCCAAACATTTAATTCATAAATATCTTGATAAAAGTATGCACAAAGTTAGAGCATAGACACAAGATGATTGTAAATATATTTTATGAATATTTTACAACTAGTGTATTAACTTTGTAAAAAAAAAAAATTAATTTCAGATTGTCATCTGATGACTTCCAGGAATATTTTTTTGTTTTTGTTTTTGTTAAAAAAACTTTTTATTTTTAAATGGTAATAATCAACATTTTATTATTAAATACCCTCTTTTGAACAGATTATAATAAATATCCATATAATCTGTCAATAAAAACAATTGGACTCCCATGACTGGTATTTGTCTAATTGACAAGCACATGCATAAGATCAAATTAGGCATTAATTTTTGAAAATCCACTGATTCAGAGAATATTAAATTAAACTATCTTTTTTAAATTAAATGGGGAGTGAGATCCATCGATGCTTTTCTTGTGAAATTCTTAGATGTTAAAATAATTTCGGATATGTAGTCAGAATTTGACATAAATTTTGTTGTTTCACTTTTAAGAAGGGGAAGTGGTTCACTTACATTAAAGTGACAGTGTTGTTGAATGTTAAATTAATTTTATAAGATCTTGTATCTTCCTTAGGTATCTAAAAACATTATTTTATTAAATTTATAAATTTTAAATTTAAAAATGGTAGGTCATTTAACTTCATATTTTGCACAAGCTAGTTATTGGATGCCGGTTAATAGATTTTATTTTCTAGTGGAGTCATTTAAAGGGACATTTAACTATAGTTATTAATATTATGTAGTTTTTAAAATCTTACCTCTTGGGTTAGACATCACATATCTATATATAATTTTCATTCCCCTTTAGTTTCTTTCGACAATGTTAAATCAACATTCCGAATGTTTTGGTCCTTAAAGGGACATTCACAAAGTATATTGTGTATTGAATTTTAAAAAATCATAAAAGAATTTAAACATATTTAGAAAGTACTATAGAATTACATTCAGTCTTTAAATATACTTAGAAAAAGATACATCAATGCACATATCTTAGTCAATTACATAAGGCATCTATGTGCAACCAACAATCAGCATCAAAATAGCCTATGTAGATATGTATTTAAGAGAGAAAATTATCAAAGCGCCAATAGGACAAAGGCCGGGTCTAGGTTTAAAAATATGTCGTTTAATATTACAATAAATGTTTAAAATACAATAAAATATACCTAGAGTACAATAAAAAATATAATCAAGGATCCAAGATTTTACAATATGTGGCAACAATAAAAACAATAAAAACAAATGTAACAAACCTTGACAAGATCAGTGCTTTGGACTGTCTAAAACATAATCTGTGTATTGGCAATATGTCTGCTAAAGGGTATACCCGTAGTAGGGGTGGCTGTCTGAGATGATTCACAGTGCTAAAAAGTGTCTCAAATTGACAGTGCTAATAGGTGTCTCCAAATAAATGTGAAAAAATAGTGCAAACAATGTCGCGAACAATGTTAATAAAAGAACATGTTGATAAAACGTAGTGGATAAAAAACAGTTGTGGATAAAAAACAGTTTGACAATCAGTTGAAATTCAACAATATACAAATTGTGTGGTGTAATCAAACAATAGGTGATTCTTGTGTACTCCAAAAGAAAATTATAACATGAAGGCAAACTCCAAAAAATGATTGAAATAATGAAAAATGAAAAAAGAAAGAAAAATTCCTGAAAACAGTGAACAGTTCAACAACAATAAGGAATGTCAGAATTGAAAAAATGTACTTGTGTGTCCCAAACAAATGCAGTAGTTTTTCTCCCAGTGTTATTTCCCAGTGTAGTCTCTCCCAAGTGTGCGGTGCAGATAGGACTCCTAAGTGTAGACCCAATCGGTTAGTTCAGTGTTCTGCCATATTGATCCTGTCTGTAAAAACAAGAGCAATAATAGTGCAGACGTTTTCAAAAATATCTACCTATCAGAGTATTACTTACCAGTCGACGCGTTTCGGTCAAGTCTTGATAAAGGTCAATGCATGACCGAAACGCGTTGACTGGTAAGTAATAGTCTGATAGGTAGATATTTTTGAAAACGTCTGCACTATTATTGCTCTTGTTTTTACAGACAGGATCAATATGGCAGAACACTGAACTAACCGATTGGGTCTACACTTAGGAGTCCTATCTGCACCGCACACTTGGGAGAGACTACACTGGGAAATAACACTGGGAGAAAAACTACTGCATTTGTTTGGGACACACAAGTACATTTTTTCAATTCTGACATTCCTTATTGTTGTTGAACTGTTCACTGTTTTCAGGAATTTTTCTTTCTTTTTTCATTTTTCATTATTTCAATCATTTTTTGGAGTTTGCCTTCATGTTATAATTTTCTTTTGGAGTACACAAGAATCACCAATTGTTTGATTACACCACACAATTTGTATATTGTTGAATTTCAACTGATTGTCAAACTGTTTTTTATCCACAACTGTTTTTTATCCACTACGTTTTATCAACATGTTCTTTTATTAACATTGTTCGCGACATTGTTTGCACTATTTTTTCACATTTATTTGGAGACACCTATTAGCACTGTCAATTTGAGACACTTTTTAGCACTGTGAATCATCTCAGACAGCCACCCCTACTACGGGTATACCCTTTAGCAGACATATTGCCAATACACAGATTATGTTTTAGACAGTCCAAAGCACTGATCTTGTCAAGGTTTGTTACATTTGTTTTTATTGTTTTTATTGTTGCCACATATTGTAAAATCTTGGATCCTTGATTATATTTTTTATTGTACTCTAGGTATATTTTATTGTATTTTAAACATTTATTGTAATATTAAACGACATATTTTTAAACCTAGACCCGGCCTTTGTCCTATTGGCGCTTTGATAATTTTCTCTCTGATTATCCACCTTTCTGACCGCTAGGGGTCAATTTATTAAAGCTAGGGTCCCTCTAGCACTAGGCGCTCAGTGTCAACCCCAAATCACCGTAGATATGTATTTAATCCAAGAATATATATAATTACAATCTAATGATTGAATAACAAAACATATTAAGTTGTTCAAATATTATAATCTTATCCAAAATGCATAAATAACATATAGCTTAATGTCCCTCTAAGATGAAGACTGCGAAATACATCCATTACAATATATATTTCAGTCAGTGTGTAAAACAATCCAGAAGTTAATCTAAATGTGCTTTACTCATATGTTATACTAATTTTGCTAAAGGAAGGTGCCTAGGTTTATGATATTTCAAGCATTATTGTGAAATGTCTCCTTAAAGGGACATGAACTCAAAATATACTTAAAGGGAGACAGTTAAAAAATTAATGATTTATACATTCAGAACGAGTATTCTATTTTAAGCAACTTTATAAATTGTCTCATATTATCAATGTTCCTCGTGATGTTGCTATCATTACTTTAAAAATAAGGCATTAAATTGATAATTTATTTGCTTCAGTACTCTGGACAGAACTTTTTTTTTTTGGGTGGATTAATTTATCCAACAATCATCAAGGACAACCCAGGTTTTTCGCCAAAATTGTCCGTAATCTAAAATATCATTATTGATTTGCAAACAAAGATAACAAGATAATTCTTAACATTTGAGAATCGGATTAAATTATAAAGTTGCTTAACATTTCATGCTCAATCTGAATCACGAACGCTACATTTGTTTGGACAGTGTCCCTTTAAGAGATTTAAAGAGTGTATTTTCTTCTCTTCTTATCTTGACATACTTTGCTTGAAAAGCATATCGAGATAGGCTCAGTAGATGAAGATTGGTGGATGCACAGAGATGCCTTATGTGATTGGCTCAACCATGTGCATTTAAATTTCTTCTGTTGAGGATATCTAAATACAAAGATAAATTGAGTTACATTTTAAAGTCTAAACAATTTTCTATCTCTACAGATCATTTGATACAATTGTTTGGTTGTAATGTCTATTTAAAAATAAAGACGCCATTGCACAATAACATATATGAGCAGTTCAGACAAATACAAGCTTGAGGTTTATTTACTAATAACAAACAAACCTGTAGTTTAACATCTATAAACAGATTATCCAAGTTACTGACATTATAACCTGAATTTGAACATTCAGAAATATTGCGTGGGAAACAGATCTTGAAACACCAGATTTGCATCTTTAAACATTAGAGTCTAATGTCACGCAATAGCACACAATCAATGTGCATTATAAATACATTTAATAGAGCAATGTCAATACTTCACAATAAGTCAACAAATTGATTTTATGAACAATAAAGACATACAATATTAAACGTGTATTTGTAATATACAGACCGTTATTAAACCGAAAAATGTCTACAACATTTAATAATGTGACAGTATTAGATTTTAAAGAGAATTTAAACATTAATATTTAACGGATCACGGATATTAAATCTGCGTCACACATATCCGCATGACAGGCCCATGAGATACAAATACTTCTACATGAAAAATGAAGTAACAGCACCACCAGGAGGTATGTGTATGGAAGTTGCTAAGATATGAAACATTAAGGAACGGCCAATCAGAGTTCATCACACAAACACAACTTCAGTCAGGATGGTCTCACAGACATTCTAACAATATTTCAAACTTTTATCCAATCAGATGTACAGATAACTTGTCCCATGGTGCATCTCATGTTTACTTCACCATATAAAAGTCCATTACACGTTGCCATCTTTGTCAGTTCTCTAATGCCTGCTGGTATATTATTCTATCTATCGACAAACATCTCGGCAGGCATGAAACCTCCCAGGTTTACCAAGCAGGAGAGCGCTGCACTGGTCCATGCCGTCCAGGACTTTTATCCCCAGCTGTTTGGGAACAAGAGGAGGTCGACAGATGCGCCTGTTAAGAAGGCCCTCTGGGAGTCTATCACCAATGCGGTTCAATTGGTGTGTAGCGTCCAGAGGAGCCAGGATCAGATCATGAGGAGATTCGGAGATATGAGGTTGCGCTTGACAAAAAAAGTCAACCTCATAAGGGAGTGGGTACAAGCCCGTAAAAGAGGGGGCAAAAGAGAGGCCCCGCGGAAACTCTACCTACTCCCTTATGAGGTGACTTTATGCGAGCTCCTCACTCCCCAAAAGATTCAGATCCTCGCCATCCTCGGCCTCCTCTTCTTCCCTCCCAGATGCTGGATCTGAAAGTCCTGACCCGGGGGCCAGGGCAGCTGCTTCTCCGTCCGGTGGCCTGGGAGGAGCTGATAGAGAATCTGAACCAGGTAACTATCCAACTTCATATAATATCTTAATATTTGATTATATTTTTAAAAAATGTGTATATAGTCAGATACTAAACCTATACAGATCTCACAACATACACTACATATGATGTTTAGATATATGATTTTAGATTAGTGACACATGAAATAGGAATGATGTTTCTTGCGCTCTACAGAATATGCGTCACAGAGCGAAAATTGAATTGTGCATACACGTTAACATGGGTTTGCTGTAAGTGGCATTGCTTTATACATGTTGGTCAAATGACGGATGCGTAATTCCGCTTGGAATCATAGCACAATGATTGCAAAAATTAGAATTGCGCATACATGTTAACATGGGTTTGCTGTAAGTGGCATTGCTTTATACATGTTGGTCAAATGACGGATGCGTAATTCCGCTTGGAATCATTGCACAATGATCGCGAAAATTAGAATTGCGCATACACGTTAACATGGGTTTGCTGTAAGTGGCATTGCTTTATACATGTTGGTCAAATGACGGATGCATAATTCCGCTTGGAATCATTGCGCAATGATCGCGAAAATTAGAATTGTGCATACACGTTAACATGGGTTTGCTGTAAGTGGCATTGCTTTATACATGTTGGTCAAATGACGGATGCGTAATTCCGCTTGGAATCATTGCGCAATGATCGCGAAAATTAGAATTGCGCATACACGTTAACATGGGTTTGCTGTAAGTGGCATTGCTTTATACATGTTGGTCAAATGAAGGATGCGTAATTCCGCTTGGAATCATTGCGCAATGATCGCGAAAATGGAATTGCGCATACACGTTAACATGGGTTTGCTGTAAGTGGCATTGCTTTATACATGTTGGTCAAATGACGGATGCGTAATTCCGCTTGGAATCATTGCGCAATGATTGCGAAAATTAGAATTGCGCATACACGTTAACATGGGTTTGCTGTAAGTGGCATTGCTTTACACATGTTGGTCAAAATGAAATGTGAATTATTATATATGTGAAGAATACAGTATTCTTATTTTCAATATTATACATAATAAAAAAAAAATAGCAGAATCCAAAAAAATAATAACATATGCCCATCAATTGATGAGAATGAAATAACACAAACAAATAATTAAAGCTACAGTAAACAACACAACTGATTGAAAATAAGAGTACAGGATATATTTATCATGAATTTAATTGAGGAAACAATTAACTCATGGGACTACCAAAAGATTAATAGGTTTTTATTGATTTGCTAATAATGTAAAGATTTTAAACATGGCATGATTTGTATTAATGATATCCAATCCTCATTTAATATATTACAGATCTGGATGTTGGTGCTGGATCCTCAAGCCAGGGCTTGTCACAGTATGGTATGTCTCATTTTAATTGACATTTGTCTTAGAAACATGGACAGAACATTACATACTAAATCCACATTTTTCAATATTTATATCTATCTGCAAAATGGATTATTAAAATATTTACAAATAAGAATAAAAAAAACAACAACATAGGATTACATTGTAAGACTACTCTGAATTGTTATCAAATTTAAGATATCCCATATATTCTGGATGTCTTAATTTTAATGTAAGATTCTTTGAATGTCCAATTTATATTCTTCCCTTGTGTATTGCTTAATCTTATTTGTATACATTTTGAAAAAATTCACACACTTTTACATATGTTTTGATTTTAAAAATATAGATTCCATTTTTGAAATTGATCACGTCATTTAAGGGACATGCCAACTAAATTTTACATTGAATGATTTTTAAACGTGATTTTATTGTTTTGTTTAAACATTTTATGAGCTACATTGGTTCAGTCTATTGTTTTAGTTCTTCTAAAAACATATTGATTTTGGTTTAGGTTAAACAATGCATTACTGGTATTATCCGGCTGTTTTTTTATGCATAAATTGGCATTTTGTCAAAAGTTAAATTCATGTGTTCAGATAACAGTAGTACATAGTTTCAAAAAGTATACAATTACACATTTAGAGCTTCATGTCCCTTTAATAGATGAAAATTAAATAATTCTTAGGATATCCTTAAATAACATATTAGATTGGAATTGCATGCTCAATCCCATTCATTACATCAACATATGGAGTAGAGAATTCATTAACACCAACATTGTCAAATCAATATATTTTTATATTAAAGGGACACTGAGCTAAAATTATTAATGTTGTCATTCAGATAGAGCATGCAATATTAATCAACATTTAAATATAATACTATAATCATATGTGAAATATTCTATTGCTAAATGTATTTTAAAATCAAGAAGGTACGTTTATCTGCAGCTCAATTTTGGTTGACCAACCTGGGTTTTTATTGATGATTGGTGGATACCTTCAACAAACAATATTTATTGAATCCAATATTGCTTACCTGCCTTTAAGATGATTAAAATGTAGCAACATTAAAATTATAATAGGAGTCAATGTTAAATCATTTGGAACAGTTTGAACAGTGAAATCAATGATTGAAATAAATCATGTCAGTGTCCCTTTAATAAACAATAGATTCATTAATCCTTACATTCTTTGGATTAGACAATATTGATATATAATTCACATATTCACTGTTGGAGTTACTTTATAGATAAAAGCATACTCTAACAGCACCATGATTACATATTTGTACTAATCAATTTGGTTTGGTATTGTGATCAATATGTGTTGTGTCCTAAACAAGATTACTGTACATTGCACAAATGGCTCGATGTGCCACATGTCTTTGTTTATATTTGTCAACAGCTGTTATTCAAAATGTGGTTTGTGTGTATTCTTTTAAGAACATTGATCAATGGGTATATTTAGATATGCAATAGCATCATATGAGATGAGTTTGATGTCTAATATAGTCAGAAATTAAACATATGTTCAATACATCATTTTTTACAGAATCCCCTTGATTCAATCAAGCATTTTTTTTATAATGACTGCTCTATTCTTCACATTTTCAAGTTGATTATTCTTATAAATCGATACAGATGTGATTTAGTGCTATCCCAAATGTGTTCACTAATATATATCTATATCATTCATAGAGAGAGTTGGTGTGGGGAGCCCAGAGGAATCCAGCACCGACACAGAGCTGCCTTTGCGGTCTTCTGGTAAGTCCATTGACTCATTTATATGTCATTGAAGGTGTATTGGTAATCAATATTATGAGCATGATTCTGATGAAGCATAACATTTGAAACAAACATATAATTTACTCCTCTGATTATATATGAATTTTATTTGAATATTGAAAGATTAATAATTAAAACTTTCTTAGTCTACACCTTTGTTATTCAGAAGATGTATAGCATATGTTTGTTTCCATGTTCATTTTTGACAACAATCATCAAGTGATACACACATGAGAAATCTTAAATGTTCTATGTACTATGCTTTTATGATTTTAAAATTAATACAAACAATAAATTGAAAATCTGAATAATTGAGAATAACAAATTTAATGTCATTTGTATGCTCCATCAAAATGATGTAAATCATAACTTTGGGTGTGTATATCTTTAATGCAACATTGATGTGTGTATTTGGGCAACAGTAACATATGTTATAATAGCTGATCTTAACGTGTACACAACATGTTATGTTTTACAGAGATTGATTTAACATGTGGGACGGAGGAGGAAGAGGCTCCCTTGAAGTCTGATGGTATGTGAAATATATCTAACATGTTTCCAACATGTTGCTTTATTGGAAATCATTTTATTGAAGACATTCAAAGTCTACATCTTTTGCACTTTAAAAACTGGAATATTATTTGTCTGTTAAAATACACTACTGCCCCCTTTATATATCAGGCAGCATGAAGATATGCTTGGATTTGTTTAAATATTTGGATTTGAAATTCATGCCATCATGATGTCACATGCATATTCTAGGCCAAACCACAATAATAATTTTATAATTGTACAGACAGTCATTGATATTCATCTGAGTGCCTATTTGCATACCATATCCTCATGTCATCATTGTTTATAAATTCAAACACACTTCTAAGTATATTGCAAACATAATCAAGTTGAAATGCATTGATTGGATTTCATGATGTATGAGATGTTAATATATTTATAATATTTATTTCAGATGGATCCTCCTCTTCTGGTCATCATTGTTCCTCCCCTGCCCAGTCCCCTGCCCAGCCCCCTGCCCAGTCCCCTGCCCAGTCCCCTGCCACTCCACAGACCACAGACCCTCCCGGCCCTTCCCATTTTTCCTATCCTGTCCCTCCCAAAAAACGCCTCTTCGTCTTCCTTCGCCACTCTCCCCGTCTTATGGCCTGTACAGCTACCCCAGCTGCCCAGCCCCCAACTCACCACTCCCCAGCTGTATGGGCTACCCCAGAGCAGCAGCCCATCCCTCCCCAACCCAATCCCATCCCTCCCCAACCCAAACCCATCCCTCCCCCCTGTCTCAACCTTCATTGTCCTGGGTTTCGGATTGTCCTTCCCAGGCACAGCTGTAAGTATCATTCAAAATCAACATTATAAGATACTTAAAGGTACACTGAATGAAAATTTTTCTCTTGTGATTCAAATAGAGCATGCAATGTTAATCAAATTTATAATTTACTACTCTTATCAATTATTCTTCATTCTCTTGCTATCTTTATTGAAACAAATAAATGCCTATATTTTTTTTTATTCAAAAAAAAATCTGAAAATCATTTCTTTATTGTTGGATGAATGTATCCATCAATCAGCAGGGACAACCAAAGTTGATAACCAAAAATGGCCTGCCCTATAAACTTACATTCTTGCATTTAAAATATAGCTCGAGAATTCAAACATTTAAAGAATACGAGTAAATTAATAATTCTTTTTAATGTCATGCTCTATCTGAATCAGTAACTAAAATATTTAGGTTTACTGTCCCTTTAATTTGATATCACTACATATACCAATCGCCACTATTTGGATCCAAATATTTATGTACAAATGTTCATACATTATCTCTTGTATAACCCAGTGGGAATGTAATTTATTCTGGTTGCTATGTTTACACAGCTTGTCCTCAACGCCAAAATGTTTAAGGATAGGTGTGCCTACCACAGTATAACAAAAATCTTAAAATTGCTAATGTAAGTACAATGTAAATCCTTTTACAAGATTTTAGACACTCAAGCTGTAAAAGTGGATCATCAAAAACCAATTAAAGGGGACAACATGTTGGATTAAAATGTCCATTTAATGGTTTAGGTCTGTATGAATAACATATTTCATGTGTAAATAATCAATGTCAACAAATTAATTTAAAGAATTATTTGTTTTTATGATGACAATGTATCTTTGCTTTTTATTTTGTCTGTTGTGTAATTATCATTAATATTTGATTTTTTCTTTATTTTAGGCTGTGACTCAACATGGCTCACGCTAGAAGGTCTAGCACGTGTAGAGCAGGCCGTGTTGAGGAATGCAGCTGTCCTGAGAGGGATGGCCGACACCATGCAGGCCCAGCTACAGGTTCAGCATAATACTCTACGTCAGATGAGGCGGTGGAACTCAATGCTTGAATCTGTAGCTGGACATGCACAGGACGATGAAGGGGATGACCAGTAAGTGGAGGATCTGGAGATGCTCCAAGGGTGCAGATAAGAATCCTCTGTCCACATGTTGATGTTTTTTTTTATGGTTGCCATTTGGCCTTTTTTTCTGGTTATTGTTGTGCCTGTTGCACTCTTTTACCTTGTCATATGTCTCCAAAGGGGCTATGCTGGCCCTTGGCAACTCTCTTCATGGACTGTGATGCACTCTGTTACCTTGTCATATGTCTCCAATGGGGCTATGCTGGCCCTTGGCAACTCTCTTCATGGACTGTGATGCACTCTGTTACCTTGTCATATGTCTCCAATGGGGCTATGCTGGCCCTTGGCAGCTCTCTAAATGGACTGTGATGCACTCTGTTACCTTGTCATATGTCTCCAATGGGGCTATGCTGGCCCTTGGCAACTCTATTCATGGACTGTGATGCACTCTGTTACCTTGTCATATGTCTCCAATGGGGCTATGCTGGCCCTTGGCAATTCTCTTCATGGACTGTGATGCACTCTGTTACTTTGTCATATGTCTCCAATGGGGCTATGCTGGCCCTTGGCAACTCTCTTCATGGACTGTGATGCACTCTGTTACCTTGTCATATGTCTCAAATGGGGCTATGCTGGCCCTTGGCAACTCTCTTCATGGACTGTGATGCACTCTGTTACCTTGTCATATGTCTCCAATGGGGCTATGCTGGCCCTTGGCAACTCTCTTCATGGACTGTGATGCACTCTGTTACCTTGTCATATGTCTCCAATGGGGCTATGCTGGCCCTTGGCAACTCTCTTCATGGACTGTGATGCACTCTGTTACCTTGTCATATGTCTCTAATGGGGCTATGCTGGCCCTTGGCAACTCTCTTCATGGACTGTGATGCACTCTGTTACCTTGTCATATGTTTCCAATGGGGCTATGCTGGCCCTTGGCAACTCTCTTCATGGACTGTGATGCACTCTGCTACCTTGTCATATGTTTCCAATGGGGCTATGCTGGCCCTTGGCAACTCTCTTCATGGACTGTGATGCACTCTGTTACCTTGTCATATGTCTCCAATGGGGCTATGCTGGCCCTTGGCAACTCTCTTCATGGACTGTGATGCACTCTGTTACCTTGTCATATGTCTCCAATGGGGCTATGCTGGCCCTTGGCAACTCTCTTCATAGACTGTGATGCACTCTGTTACCTTGTCATATTTCTCCAATGGGGCTATGCTGGCCCTTGGCAATTCTCTTCATGGACTGTGATGCACTCTGTTACCTTGTCATATGTCTCCAATGGGGCTATGCTGGCCCTTGGCAACTCTCTTCATGGACTGTGATGCACTCTGTTACCTTGTCATATGTCTCCGATGGGGCTATGCTGGCCCTTGGCAACTCTCTTCATGGACTGTGATGCACTCTGTTACCTTGTCATATGTCTCCAATGGGGCTATGCTGGCCCTTGGCAACTCTCTTCATGGACTGTGATGCACTCTGTTACCTTGTCATATGTTTCCAATGGGGCTATGCTGGCCCTTGGCAACTCTCTTCATGGACTGTGATGCACTCTGTTACCTTGTCATATGGCTCAAATTTTCCTGATCTTTACCAGATTATTTATAAACGTTGTTGATGTTTTCTGACATACTAATAAAAGACATGTCATTGCACGATTCTTTGTCCTCCTTATTCATGTCATTGATTGAAATCTCTAGTTTATCTGGTTGATCCTTAAAGGGACCTACCAAAAATAATGGTGTTTCCTGAATCATATATGTAATACAATTGTAAATGACTTTAAGATTAACATCTCCAAAGTAATTTTATTATTTGTCTTTATATATTTTTCTAAAAGCTTTATCATTGCATGATTATGATTAGCATAGTAATTCTTTTATATATGTATATATAGATTGTTATTTGTGTATATATATGTATATTTCAAATTTCACATCCATGTGTGTATTTATAAATCTGCATGAATTGATGCACCTTTAACAAATGATCTGAGGATTGATCCAATGATATAATCCCTGTAAAGTGTTCATTTTATTGAAATAGTATTGTCTTTGTGTATCCTCTTTTTAAAAATAAAAATCATGTCCCTTTAAGTGATGGTGAGCACAATTGTTAATGAATTAATTTCCATTTCTAAAGCGTTTTTGTCCTTTTTACATGAACAAGGACATATAATCTTATTAATAAACAATCTTATTGTAATGTTGACAGCACATGTATTTCATTTTCAATTCTATCTTATTGTAAAAGTGTAACCAAATCAATCTCTGTGTGTAATGCGCATATTTTAGATGAGGAATATGTTTTTCCAAATATTTGAAAAAAAATACTTTTCCTCCCATATATGGCTATAGGTAGGCTGACCATATTTCAACTTGAATAAATGACACGTTTGATCAATACATGTGTCATTATTGTTATTCCAAAACAATCTAAACATATCTTAAAACATCAATGTCATGTGTATTTCTCATGTGTATCTTTTAAATGTTAAAGATATACACCATAGCTATAGTTAAAGGGACAGTCAAGTCCGAAAAGATGATTCATGATTTCGTGACATTCCTAGATAGCAATCTAGACACATACTAGTTACTAAAATATAAATACGTTTGTTATTGATATGCCAAGCTGTCAACTGAGTCCTTGTATTGGCTGCGGTTTTTCAGCGATCTCGGATGCGCCATGTTGCTTAAGACGTCACCTGCCAGGCTGTCCAATGATTCCTTGTATTGACTGACGTTTTTACGCGATCAAGGATGCACCTTTTATTGGATGGCGTTTTTACGCGATCAAAGATGCGCCTTTTTTTGGTTTGCGTTCTTACGTGATCAAGAATGCGCCTTTTATTGGATTGCGTTCTTACGTGATCAAGGAAGCGCCATGTTAATTAAGACGTCACATGCAAAGGTAAAAAAACGTCTAATTGTATTACGTAGTCCCGCAATATTTGTTTGTGCACGTTAAACACGTTTGTGAATGAGAAGACAAGTTTAAAAACATGGCGAATATGGATTGTTTGCATCATGTTACATTGTTGACCCATAGATGATAAAGACCACCACATTCTCTTTTGCTGGATGTCTGGTTGAATAAACGAACGAAAGCAAAATGTTTTCATGCATAAGATATTTCGAGGCAAGTGCAAATCTCTATAGTCCATGTTGTTTAATATGTTTGTCAACAATATGTTCCTTTTTATGAAAAATGACTGTTGTGTTTAATGTTAAAGATATCTAATTCATAAATATGCGCTATTGTGTTAGAATAAAGTAATCAATATGCATTTATCTTTATCATATGCTAAATATATGATGCCGACTTCTTCTAAATGTAATTTCGTCATATATTTTATTAAAGGTTCATTAGACACTCACATTAAAAACCAAAATATTTTATTTTGTCTCTAGTTATATAGTCCATTGTTTACCAAATACACGTCTCATTTTGCTTCTGTTCAAATAAAATGTAAGTAATTTTCAGACTCCTCGCCAAGCCTCATGTGAGTACCATGTCCAGCTTTCTCCTGTTTGTGTAAAGGGTCTTTTCATATGTTAATGATGGGGTATTGTCTTGTTTTACTGTTGTAATGGGGGTTCATCTATATTTTCAATAGAGATAACCTGATTTTCTTAGAAAGTGTTTAAAGCTTTTTAATATTGATTTTGATATTGGTATATGTTAATCTTGTTGTTTCTAGTAGTGTCTATTACATGCAGTTCTGTTAAAAATATAGTATACTGTCCCTTTAATGCAAATGTTGATTTTTGTATTATGTATGAGTTCCACATTGGTTAATCTCCAAATATATTATTGTTAGCATATTTCCCCCCCCCCCACTCCTAAAAGGACTTTAAACCATATTCATTGTTAAAACAAATGTCTTTCTAAAAAAAAATTAACACAATAATATCTCTTTAAGAAAATAGACTTTATTTAACACGTCAATATAAATCTGTTTTCAATATTTACTGTTTGAACAAGTACATGTAGATATACCAACAATCTGCAAATATTATATGTTAGCATATGTAATTTTGTTAAAGGGACAGTTTAGAAAACAAATAATGTTTTGCATTATTAAAAAAGTCAGTTTTGTAATATCAATGATATCAAAGGTTTCTCACCAATTAATCATTTGTCTGTGTTTATTTTAATTTGCTAGCTAAACCTATGAGGTTCGTGTGCTCATTTCTTAGAGCTTGAAGAGTGCATGTAATCATTATGCAATTTGACCACTAGAGGGCATTTGGATAGCATTTGTATATCTAAAACCTTGAGCACATACAGCATATTTACCATGTATTGATCATTGATGTCTAAAATGTTGTTATGTCAGAACAACAAATAAGTGGTCATTTTTCATAGGCATAGATACAAGGGTAAGCACATAAGTCACACGTATTTCTCCATGTTTTGTTGTTTCCAACTTGATAATGCGTAATACAGTGTTTTCTTTGTAATCAATAATTCTGACTGTCCCTTTAAGCTGTGTTATTGGCATTCAAACAGTAATATGCCATCATGGATAATTGTAATGGTAATTTTGTTTGCGATTCGGGAAACAGTTTGGACATCACATCACAGAAACCAATCAATATCATGAACAAGGACAGGTATGTGATGTGGTTTTCACACACTTATAACCCACACTCTGCAAACAATCTGCCTCCATGGACCCGGTCCCATAGAAGTAGATTATATACAGAGTGTGGTCCACAAGTGTATGAAAACCACATCATCACATACCTATCCATTACACATTAAATAAAAAAACATTAAACATGAAAACAAATACTTACTTCCTCTTCCTTCCCCTCTTCCCACGGGGCTGAGGCTCTGGGAGGATCAACTGCCGACTCCGACGAGTTCTCATTGGAGATGTTGTGGGAAGAGTGGAAGGAAGAGTACTGGGGCGACCAAGGTGAGGAGGAGGAGATGGGCCGGCAGGAGGAGATGGGCCGGCAGGAGAAGATGGCCCGGCAGGAGAAGATGGCCCGGAAGGAGAAGATGGCCCGGCAGCAGGAGGCCCAGCAGCAGGAGGCCCAGGAGCAGGAGGCCCTGCAGATGGCAGCCCAGGAGCAGGAGGCCCAGCAGATGGCAGCCCAGGAGCAGGAGGCCCAGCAGATGGCGGCCCAGGAGCAGGAGGCCCAGCAGATGGCGGCCCAGGAGCAGGAGGCCCAGCAGATGGCGGTCCAGGAGCAGGAGGCCCAGTAGATGGCGGCCCAGGAGCAGGAGGCCCAGCAGATGGCGGCCCAGGAGCAGGAGGCCCAGCAGATGGCGGCCCAGGAGCAGGAGGCCCAGGAGCAGGAGGCAGACCAGCAGATGGTGGACCAGGAGGCAGACTAGCAGGAGGCAGACCAGCATGCGCCTCCCGGAAGAAATTAAACATCTCTTGTTGGAGTCTAAAGGTTCTGCTTTGGCCTTCTTCTATTCGAGTAAGGAGGTGTATGATTTGGGTTTGGCCTTCAATGATTTTGTTTTGTCCTTCAATAATTCTAGTTCTGCCTTCTATATTTTGTATCCGGGAGTTACGCATCTGGTCAATGTAGTCTAGTAGAACCTGCACCTCCGCTATTTCCTCTTGTTGTGCACGGCGGGGTGCCCATGCATGGCGGCCTGCTGGTGCACGGCAGTCTGCTGGTCCTTGAGGGGCCTCTGCTTCCGTGGCTTCTTCCTCTGCTTCCGGGGCCTTGTCATCAAGGGGGGCCTCTTCGTCAAGGGGGGCCTCTTCGTCCAAGGGGGGCCTCTTCCCTCCGAGGTGGAGATTCATCCCCACCACTCTCATCCCGGGGAAAAGGAGGAGCCTGTATTTGCTGTGCTGCCTCCTCCCCAGACTCTGTATATTAGAAAAAGAAATAAATGTATATATTAGCATATTTCCAAATAAAGCTTTAAATGACTTAGCTTACGATACAATTACAAATGCAGCCTCATTAATCCAATTTGAAATTTAACAATCAATACGATTTCCGCATTTTCTAAACCGTGTTTGTGATATCTCTGGTCAATCTGAATGTTTTAGCGTTTGTTTTCAGTCTGTTTAAATGCACACCTAACCTATAGCCTAGATACTGATGTAACCGCAAAGTAATTGTGAATGTGTGTAAACAACGTAATAGCATTAATCTGATCCTTAAAGGGACATGAAACCCAATGTTTTATCTTTCATGATTTAGAAGCATACAATTATAATCAACTTTATAATCGGCAGTAATCGATTTCCAGTGCAGGGCCGCCACCGGTTCCTGCGGCATGTCTGGCCTCCCGGCTTAACTTTTTCTTAAGATCCATCTTGCAGTCCCGGTAGCGATGTTTAATAGAGTCCATATCTCTGTTCCGGCCACCCACTGCATTGACTGCATTCCTTATCTCATGCCAGAGCTTCCTCTTCTCAGTCGGGGTGGTCTTCTGATGCTGCAGCCTCCTATACCTGGCCATATAGGCTTCTACGAGGGCCTCCTTCTCCTCCATCGAAAACCTTGCCTCCCTAGTCGCCTTGGCCTTTCCCTGTGACGATGCCCTCTGTTTCCCGGACTGTGAAGCCCTACTCTGTCCGCCACTGGGCCCAGCCACTTGTTCATCTTGAACCAAGTGGCTGGGTCCACCCACCGCTTCCACCCCCGCTTCCTGCCCCCCTTCCTGCCCCCCTTCCTGTCCTGTTCCTCTCCCCCTCCCTCTCCTCCCCCCTCTACCTCTCCCCTGCCTGCCCTCCATCTCTTCCCTAAACTAAACCCCAAGTAAGCAAACAAAAAGTGAGTGTGATCAAATGAAAGGGGGTCAAAATAAAGAACTAAAAAGACCAAAATAAGTGCTGAAAGTGTGAAAGGGATATAAATAAAAGAGGGTAAGGAGTATTTAAATGAACAAAATGAAGAAGAAGACTAAAAGGAGGATATGTAAACTAAATGTAACTAGGGGATGGGGATGGGATGGGGATGGGGTATGGGATAAGAGTAAATGGGATTACAGGGAATGGGAGTACAGGGAATGGGGTATGGAGTGTAGTATGAGAGGGTATGGGGTATGGAGTGTATGTAGTGTTATTGATAAGTGTATGTATGTATTGAATGTGTTTGCGTGTAAATGTGTTAAGTGTACAGAAAAAGCACTCGCACACTCACCCAAACCAACTGTCGTTCACTAACTCACACTAGCACTAACTCTCTAACTCACACTAGCACTAACTCTCTAACTCACACTAGCACTAACTCTCTAACTCACACTAGCACTAACTCTCTAACTCACACTAGCACTAACTCTCTAACTCCCACTACCACTAACTCTCTAACTCCCACTACCACTAACTCTCTAACTCCCACTACCACTAACTCTCTAACTCCCACTACCACTAACTCTCTAACTCACACTACCACTAACTGACTCACAATAATGCAAAAAATCTCTAAGCTCCAATCTCCAAAAACCCACCAGCAACACAGTGAGAGAAGCCATTCTTGTGTGGTGCTTATATACCCTGTGTAAATGTTTAATGATGTACCGGTTTGCGTTGTAAATTGTGTTCAGGTGTGCTTTATACTTATTTATTATTTGTGCAATGTGTATTCGGTGTGTGAATTTGCGCATGCTCATTTGGAGTTAGTATTTGTGGAATGAGTAGAATGCGATGATGTCATAGTGCTCGTTTTCTATAACATTGTCCAATAGTATTATGTTTAAATGTTAATTTGCGATGGTGTGGTATTAGTGAAGTGTTGTATATGTATGTTTGTCCTAATATATAGTAATATTGAATGCGAGTATTTTGCTAGTGTATGTTTATTTATTTTTTTCCTTGTTGTTATTTTCCGTATTTCCGCATCTTAAAGTATATGCGTATTCCCTGTATTTTATTTAAATAAAATTCCCCCCACTTCTGAATGTGTAATGCTTATGTGCTTTGTTTAGTGATTGTTGTTGTGACATTTGCGGCGTGTTATTGTTGTGCATGATGTGGTATGCGTCATATGACCGATCTGTGCGTATTTCTCGTGAGATCGAGTGTTAGATGAAAAAAGCGTGTTTGTTGGCATTTCCATTGATCTCTATGGGAGACTGTCTAACGCGGGCAGGATTCCGCGTGTGAAATACACGCGTTAGGAGTATCGTTAGAAGGTTTTTTTGGAACTCTAAATACCGGCGTTAATGCTGTGCGTTAGACATAAACCACGCGTAGCGTTAGCACTCCATCTGCCGCCAAACTCCAAATCTAGCCGTAAGATAGCTACAATATAACTAATAGTTACATTTGTATCTATCTTAGGGTTTATTTTTATTTTACAGGCAAGTTTGTATTTATTTTAACTAGGTAGAATAGTTTTTAAATAGTTATTAACTATTTCATAACTACCTAGTTAAAATAAGTACAAATTTACCTGTAAAATAAATCCTAACCTAAATTACAATTACACCTAACACTACACTATCATTAAATTAATAACCTAAACTAACTACAATTAATTACAATTAAACTAAATAAACTAAATTACGGGGAAAAAAAAACACTAAATTACAGAAAATAAAAAAATAATTACAATTTTTTAAGCTAATTACACCTAATCTAATCCCCCTATTAAAATAAAAAAGCCCCCCAAAATAATAAAATTCTCTACCCTATACTAAATTACAAATAGCCCTTAAAAGGGCTTTTTGTGGGGCATTGCCCCAAAGTATTAAGCTCTTTTACCTTTAAAAAAGAAATACAATACCCCCCAACATTAAAACCCACCACCCACACACCCAACCCTACTCTAAAGCCCACCCAATCCCCCCTTAAAAAAACCTAACACTACCCCTTTGAAGATCACCCTACCTTGAGACGTCTTCACCCAGCCGGGCAAAAGTGGACCTCCAGAGGGGCAGAAGTCTTCATCCGATCCGGCCAGAATAGGACATCCAGACCAGCAGAAGTCTTCATCCAGGTGGCATCTTCTATCTTCTTCCATCTGGAGTGTAGCGGGTCCATCTTGAAGACATCCGACGCAGAGCATCCTCTTCCATCCGATGGCGACTGAAGAATAAAGGTTCCTTTAAGTGACGTCATCCAAGATGGTGTCAATTCCGATTGGCTGATAGAATCCTATCAGCCAATCGGAATTAAGGTAGGAAAATCCTATTGGCTGATGCAATCAGCCAATAGGATTGAGCTCGCATTCTATTGGCTGATTGGAAAAGCCAATAGAATGCGAGCTCAATCCTTTTGGCTGATTGGATCAGCCAATAGGATTTCACTTCAATTCTATTGGCTGATTGCATCAGCCAATAGGATTTTTTCTACCTTAATTCCGATTGTCTGATAGGATTCTATCAGCCAATCGGAATTGAAGGGACGCCATCTTGGATGACGTCACTTAAAGGAACCTTCATTCTTCAGTCGCCGTCGGATGGAAGAGGATGCTCCGCGTCGAATGTCTTCAAGATGGACCTACTCCGCTCCAGATGGAAGAAGATAGAACATGCCGTCTGGATGAAGACTTCTGCTGGTCTAGATGTCCTCTTTTGGCCAGATCGGATGAAGACTTCTGCCCCTCTGGAGGTCCACTTGTGCCCAGCTGGGTGAAGACGTCTCAAGGTAGGGTGATCTTCAAGGGGGTAGTGTTAGGTTTTATTAAGGGGAGATTGGGTGGGTTTTAGAGTAGGGTTGGGTGTGTGGGTGGTGGGTTTTAATGTTGGGGGGTATTGTATTTCTTTTTTACAGGTGAAAGAGCTTATTACTTTGGGGTAATGCCCCGCAAAAAGCCCTTTTAAGGGCTATTTGTAATTTAGTATAGGGTAGGGAATTTTATTATTTTGGGGGGCTTTTTTATTTTATTAGGGGGATTAGAGTAGGTGTAATTAGCTTAAAAAATTTTTAATTATTTTTTTATTTTCTGTAATTTAGTGTATTTAATTGTATTTAATTGTAGTTTGTTTAGGTAATTAATTTAATAATAGTGTAGTGTTAGGTGTAATTGTAATTTAGGTTAGGATTTATTTTACAGGTAAATTTGTACTTATTTTAACTAGGTAGTTATTAAATAGTTAATAACTATTTAATATCTATTCTACCTAGTTAAAATAAATACAAACTTGCCTGTAAAAGAAAAATAAACCCTAAGCTAGAAACAATGTAACTATTAGTTATATTGTAGGTATCTTAGGGTTTATTTTATCAGTAAGTATTTAGTTTAAATAGGATTAATTTATTTAATTATAGAAATTTTATTTATATTTATTTAAATTATATTTAAGTTAGGGGGGTGTTAGGGTTAGGGTTAGACTTAGGTTTAGGGGTTAATACATTTAATATAGTTGCGGCGACGTTGGGGGCGGCAGATTAGGGGTTAATAAGTGTAGTTAGGTGGCGGCGACATTGGGGGACGGCTGAGTAGGGGTTAATAAATAAAAAGTAGGTGTCGGCGATGTTGGGGGCATCAGATTAGGGGTTCATAAGTATAATGTAGGTGGCAGCGGTGTCTGGAGCAGCAGATTAGGGGTTAATAATATTATGCAGGTGTCAGCGAGGTCGGGGACGGCAGATTAGGGGTTAATAAGTGTAATATTAGGGGTGTTTAGACTCGGGGTTCATGTTAGGGTGTTAGGTGTAGACATAACTTTTATAGGAAACAATGGGACTGCGTTAGGAGCTGAACGCTGCTTTTTTGCAGGTGTTAGGTTTTTTTACAGCCAGCTCAGCCCCATTGTTTCCTATGGGGAAATCGTGCACGAGCACGTTCAGCCAGCTTACCGCTGACTTAAGCAACGCTGGTATTGAGGTGAGATGTGGAGCTAAATTTTGCTCAACGCTCACTTTTATGAGGCTAACGCCGGCTTGAAGAAAACTCGCAATACCAGCATTGTCTTAAGTGAGCGGTGAGAAAAAAGGCTTGTTAGCCCCGCACACCATTACCGACAAAAACTCGTAATCTAGCCATATGTTTTCTGACACTATGAGGTGCATGGAGAGGTTGCCTTAGTGATAGGATAGTAGCTGGTCATTTTAAAACCTGATATCTGCAGTCCATATTCTCATGTATATGCACAGACTGCACATAACTCTTTTTTTAAGATTAGAAATTATCTTCAGAACTCTCAAATGTCCAGTAAGGTGGTTGTGGTTTGGAGACTCTGTTGTCCCTGGACCATCTACTCTTTATGGAAAACTAAGCACCACCTATACCCTGTCATAAATGCCTGGCTATGCCCACATTTCACCCTATCATGCCATTGGACATTAGGGTTTTCCCCTGGTGTGTATTTTACTTGCACACCTAGTATTTTGATGTTACTAAACAGTACCAGTAATATTTAAATATTAACAACACTAGTGCCAGTAATTAGGCAGGGCCTAGGACCAGGTCAGTAAACTTCAACGGTGCAACAGAGCCAAGGCATTTCATATAAAGCTTTTTGCCTTTTGTCCTGGGGATCAGACAGCAATTCTAGCATCAGTAAGGTATATATGTGCCTCCCTTGCCCAACCAACACTTCACATGTCATTTATTGGCATACAAGCTTACTTGCTGAACACTCTGAATTAACCTTAGTCTGTGTCTGTCCTCATCCTCCAGCTGTCTGAATGACTCTTGTCCTTCGGCTGCCTGTGTGTGGTGTGTGACTGTGCACGCACTGCACAGCTGTGTTCCACATGTCATGTTGAACTTGCTTTCTTCAAAATACATTTTGGATGGATCAAATTATTCTAACTGAGTGCACTTCCAATCACTGTTGTGAACCAGGAACGTGACCGGCTGTTTGCCCCCCCAAGAGGCAGCTATGAGAACTGCCTCAATTGGGGGCTTATTGGCTGTTCTGTGCATCAAATGGTCAGTGGTTGGCGCTGACACTCACGGCTGCATTGTGCATACTGGTTATGTTGAGCAATGGGGAGAGGCAGTCCTGCTCACTGCCTCTTTACATAGATTGAAATAACGGATGCCCCCCCATGATTGCAAGTGAGGCAATGCCTCACCTGCCTCCCCTGACTGCACGTCTCTGCCTCACATGCCCATATAAGTAGAATGAAAAGGAAACAGGAGTGTTTATCATAACAACTCACAGCCCTTCCTTTTCATTGGTTAAAAGCCCTTTAAGGTTATCTGGAAAAGGCAATTGTTAATGAGGAACCAGTTTAACATTCCAGCCGCAGACAAAGCAGCATGGAAACAAGACGGTATCGGGCTACATTTGAAAATGTATGTTTATTAATACATGTAACAAAGGTTTGCTTTTAAAATCCTGTATGATTCATATTTACTAGCGTAGATATTTGAATGACACTTGTTGACATTTGTATAATACTTGTTAGGTAATTAAGTTTTTTCCACATTTGTTTTTTATTGGATATAGTGGTGTATAATTAGGCACAGAGGTGATAGGGCTACATGCCTGAGGAAAAAGCTGAAATGCTGAGAAATGTGTAGCTTGTATTGCACATTGTAGTGGTTTTAAATTCTGTTTTTATTTTAATATGAAATTTACAATGGTTTTACCTATCACTTTGAGATCCTGTTTGTTTATTTGCTAGCATAGCAAATCAAATTGGGACATTTGGAAAGAAGCCTGAGTTTATGGAAAAGAAGATGGACGTATCCTGTAATGCAGGGCCAGTGAGCTGAGGCACTGCAATACCTCAGATAGCTTCTATCATCACAATGGAGTGCTGCTGTGTTTGTGAGTAACCTAACACCTGGGAGATGCTTTGGTTATGCACTTCTTTTAAGATTGATATGCACAAGAAAGTGCCTTTTCTTTTTTTATTTAGATTTTGGGCTGCCGTTGCAGAGGTTGAAAAAGGAAAAGAGCAACATAGTGAAAAACATCTATCCATTGATTTGTGAACTTAATGGGACAGTCTACTCCAGAATTGTTATTGCTTAAAAAAATAGATAATCACTTTATTACCCAAACCCAAGATCCATAATAAAACCCTTTTTGCTTGAGGGTAACAGTTAGTGCGTCATTCCTAATCCAACCATAGTGTTCACCTACAGATTTTTGTGAGTATGAAGAAGTCAGTGCCCAAGCAATAAATTATGATTACTCACTTATTCTTGCTCCATTGTTTGTTGGGAAGCACAAGAGCACAATAAAGAAAACTCTGCTCTTTTTTTTTTTTTTTTTATTATTGCTTTATGGGTAACACAAAAATGGCACAGATTTGATTCACTAATAACAATAGAGGGCTATTAAACACGTTGATGTTGACACTATTGAGTTTTAGAGTTAGACACAGAGAAAGTTAAATATAAGGAGAAAATGTAATTGATATGTATGTAGAAGAAGAAAAAAAAAAGGAGGGAATAAGGACAAGATATATGAATATTAATTTGATAAGAATTGTGCACAATTTTTACTTACACAAGATTAACTGTTTTATGGGTTACACTAGAGTGCTATACGCACAAATAGCTCGAATATGAGATAAAATGATGATGTCACAATTGAACAGCAGTTCTGAAAGAGAACTCATTATATGCAAGGAATTAACACAATTTTTTTTTTTCTCTCACTAATATTTTTGTGTATTTGATGTGTGGGGTTACACAAGAGTGTCACTAGAGGGCTAAGGCAATAATGAATAGAGCATGATATATAAATTGCCATAAGATAAGAGATGAAGAGACCAAATATCAAGGCAAATAAGGCTAAAACACACGATTTTTAATTGATAAAATCTTCTACACTTTTCTTTCCTTTTTTTTTTTTTGGATGTTTTATCTAATCCTGTTTTTTACACCTCCCCTCTCATCTCCTCTCTTTCTCTGCCGATGGACAGAATGTGTTAGAGCGTCATAGATATATACAATTGAGTGGCAGAGGGGAGAGAGGAGAGAAAGGAGGGGAAAGGAAATGAAGTATGATGATATGGTTAGTGAATGTAAAGCCATGATATATGGCATAGACTGATGTATATTAAGAGCTAAGTTATTTTGTAAATTGAAAGCAGACGCTCTAGCCTTAAAAGTAAATGCTTTATTAGAAATTAAGATAAATTGCAATTGCAATATAAGGAAAAGATGGAGAACAGCTCATCAACGTTGAACTGTACTACAAAATAGAATATAAATGAGATATAACGGAATTAATACATAAATATAGGGTTTACAAATGTTTTACTTTTTTTTTCTCATTTCTTTTTTTTTTTTTTTCTCTCTCCCCCCCTGTCTGTTTCTCTCCCCCTTAGCCCACTTACTATTAAACCTACTGTATGAGTAGTTGATGATCATACGAAGTGGCATATTATAGACAGGTAAAACAGGAAGAGATTAACAGCTTAGTAAAGTTCTATATGAATGATTAAACTAATTACATGGAACGTAGGGGGGATTAATTCTCCCATTAAAAGAAAAGCAATCATAACTCAATTAAGAAAACTTAATATTGACATTGCATGCCTCCAAGAGACACATTTAAATGATAAAGAACATATCAAATTAAAACAAAATTGGGTCAAAGAGGTATATTACTCATCATATAAGAAGTCTGCTAGAGGAGTGGCTATATTGATTAGTAAAAATCTAAACTACAAAATAAAGAAAGATAAAATGGACCAGCAAGGATGCTATATAATCATAATAATAGAGATAGCTGCTAAAGAAATTTTAATCTGTAATGTATATGGTCCAAACAAAAAAGACAAGAAATTCTGGGAAAATATGCAGAAAGAGTTAATTCAATACACAAACTTGAACATAATAATGGCGGGGGACTTCAATATGGCCCCCAAAACACAATTAGACAGAAAGAGAAAGTATAATATAAAGAAAACTACAAATGGGAAAACAAACAAATATGAGGAAAGAACAATAAACAACATTATTAACATGCTGGGGATGGAAGACATATGGAGAATAACAAACCCAGATAGCCTGGAATATACACATATATCAAGGGTACATAACACAATGTCAAGGATAGATCTTATACTGACTTCTAAAAGTTTATGTAGAAACATAACAGATGTGACAATTAAAGAAATGACTATATCTGACCACGCTCCAGTATTAATGACAATGAATCAAACAAGACAAAAGAAAAAAAATAGATTTTTCTATTCAAATTATTTGAATAATTCAATAAAATTTAAAAAAAATTTAGAAGAAAAATGGGATGTATATAGAACAAATAATATAGAACATATTAACAAACCACAAATATATTGGGAAGCAGCTAAAGCGACGCTAAAAGCAGACATTACATCTTACGTAATACAACAAAATAAGATAAGAATAAGCAAAGACAGAAGGTTTGCAGCAGAACTAGCACAAGCGTATGCGGAATACAGAGAAACACCCACACAAAAAAATTCAACTAGATACTTCCAAGCCAAAAAACAAAGAAATGAACATATTATGGAACAAACTCAAAACGACATAAGAAGGAATAGTGGGAAATTTTATAGATCGGGCAATAGATCCGGAAAGTATTTAGCAGCAATTACAAAAATTCAAAAACCTAAAAACAATATAATGTCTATATTAAAAGGAAAAGAAATGAGTACAGATAAAGAGACAATAATGGAAACATTCAGAGATTATTACCAAAAGCTCTATAAGACAGAAAAGAATGAAGATAATAAGAATGAGAATATATGGGAAAAAATAAACTTACCCAGAATAACTAAAGAGCAACAAGAAATGATAAATGCAAGTATAGAAAAAAATGAAATATCAAATGCCATAAAGAATTTGTCAGTAGCAAAAGCAGCAGGGCCAGATGGCCTCCCCATAGACTTTTATAAAACTATAGCAGATAAGGTGATAGACCCACTATATAATACATTCATAAACATGTATAATGAAGAAGGCCCAATATCACAAGTATTTAAGTTAGCAAATATAGTGGTTATACCAAAAGAGGGAAAAGATCTATCTCTACCACAATCTTACAGACCACTATCATTAATAAACACTGATTACAAGATTCTCATGAAGATAATAGCTAAAAGGATGAACAATATTATTTCAGACATTATAGGAAGAGAACAAGTGGGCTTTATAAATGGCAGATCATCTACAACGCACGTTAGGACTATATTGCAGGTAATAGAAAAATACAGACTAAACAAAGAGAAAGGTCCAGAGGGGAATCTGTCGGAGGCCTTCCTGTTGTCCTTGGACTCAGAGAAGGCCTTCGACAGAGTCGAATGGGAACACATTATAGCTACACTTAGGAAATTTAATTTCAACGGCTCATTTCTAAAATTCATCACAAAACTGTACACTAAAACAGAAACACAGATAATAATAAATGGAGAGTTATCTAATTCTATAACATTGCTTCGTGGCACCAGGCAAGGCTGCCCGTTATCACCATTATTATTCGACCTATCATTAGAACCACTAATACATTTATTGAAACAAATACCGTTTGGCATTACTATCGAAGATCTAGAGATCAAAGCAGCTTTATATGCAGACGACCTTATGTTGTTCGTTTCAAATCCACAAAAATACATAAGTCAGATTATTTTAAACATAGAACAATACGGAGAGTTATCGGGCTATAGAATAAATATAGCAAAATCTAAAATCTATTGGCTATACTGAGGAAAAGATAATAGGAAATACCCATTTGAAGTTGAAAACGACCACATAACATACCTGGGTATAAAAATAAATAATGATCCAATGAAGACATACAAGATAAATTACCATCCGCTGATTACACAAATAAAAAGAGATTTAGGAATATGGAGTAAACTATACCTGAATTTGACAGGCAGAATACAGTTAATTAAAATGATGATACTACCAAGGATATTATACCCAATGCAAATGCTACCATTTTTAATAAAAAAAGGTGGATCTATTAAACATAAATAAAATAATTAAAAACTTAATTTGGAAAGACAAAAAACCAAGGATAAGTTTAAAAAAATTACAGGCCTCGCAAGAGCAAGGAGGTGCAGGAGTTCCCAATATTCAGTATTATAATTGGGCAATTTTATTAAAATATGCAATAGAATGGATTACGGGGAAGGGCCAAACAGTATGGGCTGAATTAGAACAGAAATTCGCTAACCCAGTGAAATTATCCTTTTTACCATTTGCCTCGGCAAGGGAACTAACGGAGGAACAAAAGAAGAATGTTATGTTAAAAGACACATTATGGGCATGGAAAAAAATTAACAAACAACTAGAAACAAGAAGTGAGATCATAAAGTACATGCCAATACAAGACAATCCTAGATTCGAACCAGGGAATTATTTCCCCTTTAAAAGAAAAGATGGCAACCCAATAATTAGACAAGTGAAAGATGTAATGAATAAAGTGGAAGGAAAAATCAAAACACTAACGGAGTTATCAAACACAATAGACACCTTTAAAGGACAGGCATTACCTTATTTACAAATCAAACATTTTATCAAAATAGAAGAAGAGAAATTAGGGAGAAACACAACAGAAAAGATAATGGAAAGCATTATTGAAAGAAGTAGCAAATCAAAATACAAATTATCAATTCTATATAATCAACTAATAAAGAAAGAATCAAAATTGTGTATAAAGAACATAATAGGGAAATGGGGTAAAAGCATTAATATAGAAATAGGCGAAGATAAAATATTAAATTGCATAAGGACCGTGAAAAAATCAACATTGGACATGGGGATAAGAGAATCCAATGTAAGATTACTGCATCACGACTATATTACACCCACAAGGAGAGCAAAATGGGATAGCAGAACTGAACCAACATGCATAAAATGCAATAAAAATATACCAGATATAATACATTACATCTGGCTCTGTCCAAAGATTAGACAATTTTGGTATCAAGTAGCAACACTTATGTCACAAATCGTCAAAAAAAAATTAACATTGGAAGTAGAGAATATTTTGATTTTTAAATTACCTACAGATATAAAAAAAGACGAAACTAAATTAATAACAATGATAATATTACTGTCAAGAAAGCTAATATTCAAATTTTGGATAGAAAAAAGAAAGAAACCTACGATTAGGCATCTAAAGAAAATGATAATGCAACAGATCAATATAGAAAGAATGGATACCATGGCAGATGTAAATAATAGAATTGGAATATTTTTTGAAAAATGGTCTCTCTATGTAAAAAATCAACCAATAGAATCTCAAAAGGAAATCTTAAAACCCTTTAGGAATACAGAATACTTTCTGGAAGCACAAATTAGAGGCGAATGGAATTATGTAGTATGATGAGTGGAAGGAGGGGGAGAGGAATAGCATAGAGAAGTTAAATGAAAGGATTAAACTTTTTTTCTTGTTTTTATTCTATTTTTCTTTTTTTTTTTTTTTTCTATGTCTCTCTTCTCTCCCCTCCCTCCCATTGCCTTACCCCCCTAACCATCTTTACACAAGGAAAAAAAAAAAAAGATAAAACAGCACTTTCTTAAAGATATAATTAATTATTTAATCGGTATTTGGCATTTTAAATAAATATTCACACAATCTCATTCTGCTAGTTATTAAAATGGTCAATCAATTGAATGAAACTATTAAGATTGGATTAGAAAATATCAAAAAGAGTCAAATGCACATACTCACACAAGATTCTAATGATTGGCTTATAAACTTAAAGGAGAGTTAAAAGAATAAGGGAAATATAAGCAACAAAGATATTCCCATAGGGGGCGCTTCCTAAATACAAATCCTGTAGCAAAAATCTCCAAGAAATAATATGAGCAACACATCAAATCAAGCTATAGCACAGCAGAAATTATTGCATATAAAAAGTCATTAACATACAACAGGAGGCAGCACTCTGTCAAAAGGATGGTCAGTACCTGGTGATGAATGATCTGGTAAAAAAAGGAGGACACAGAGTTGCCAATATGGCCTAGTAATGTCTATACAGAAGAATATTCAATGTGATATAGGATGGTACTCACAAGGATGAAGCACCCAATGGTGCAAGTGGTGCAGACTGGATCAATTAGCTTTGGTCCAGCTCACTGTGTGCCAGCAAATAAAGCACTCAAACAAAAAAACAGCAAACCAAGCATCTGTTCCTGTGAGTAATAAAACACAGCTCCCATAGCCTAGTACAGTATAAACAGGCAAAAGTCACACTTATTGGTCACACTTACAATAAGGAGCGCACCTCCAGGTGCAGTAAAGGCAAGCTGGGGCCTCTCAGTCGCCCAGTAGACTGTGCTCAAGCGTTGAAGGATTACACTCACCAGCCACACAAAGTATAAAAGATTCCCTTTACTCAGAACTTGATTACAATTGCAATATGAGTTCTGTCTTCCACTCCTTTTTCAGACTCATTCACTTGGCTTTATCTGCCCGGCTGATAAGTTTAGGAGGAAAACTCAATACTTTTCCCATATTTCTCTCACCTGCAGCTAGAGAGCTCTGAACCTGAGTATCAGCTACCACTTCCATCTCAACCACAGGGTTCCCTCCTGCTACATTCTTTACCACTATGGGAAAGCTGGTGGAAACGTTGGCCTGAAATTCAGCCGCTTCTGACAATTATGGATATCGCAAGTTGCGATTCTATTCTGGTAAGGTCCCTGTGCCATCTGGGCAGATGACTTGGAAACCTGGATAGATCAGGCAGTGCAGGCTGTGGAAGAATGGGAAGTTGCTGACACAGTAAAAAGACAAAAGTTAATTGAGAGCCTAAGAACTCCTGCTTCAGATGTCATCAGAAACCTAAAATGGGACAAGCCAGGCTGCACATCTGCTGAATGTCTAGAAGCTTTACGAGAAATCTTTGGAGGGGTGGAGGACTGTGCCGATCTAATTCATATGTTCTCACACACTTATCAAAATGAAGGAGAAGAGTTATCCACTTATGTCTGGCGGCTGGATAAAATCCTTCATCAGGTCATTCTAAAAGGAGGCATGGAGCCGAGTCATGCAAGCAACGCTTTGTTGGATCAAATTTTTCAAGGAACACTCCCACTGGATCCCATAATGTTGAAATTTTGGACTAGAAACCAGAACAAGCCATTGACTTATTCCAAGTTGGTCAAAGCTATCCTGGAAGAAGAGGCTTTAATTAAGGCTAAACAAACTGCTAATGTTTCACATGAAGCTTACACCATAGAAGTGGGAACCGTGGGCATAGTGGAAGTCCAGTCCGAAGTAATGGCTTTGAAAACTCAGTTGTCACAAATGATGGAGTTGATGACATTGCAGTCTGCCAGGATTGCCATACCAGAGGGTGAAAAACATTGAAACCAACCAGGGCAGAGGCAATCTAGAATGTTCCTGTTGGAGAACCCACTAGTTCAGTGGTTTGCTATAAATGTAGGGGTGTTGGTCATTATCAATGTGACTGTCCCAGCCCACCAAAGCCACGAGGAGAACATCGTAAGCCAGCAGGAAAACTTTTTACCAAGCCTCACCAAAGCCTCAGTTAGGCTGCCTAAGTAACTTTCAGCTGCGGGTCCCAGACCGCAGGAGATCGATGCACACCAAACTCGAAATCGTCGGTCTAGATGACAACAGAAATGAGCACAGACCAAAAGAAGGGTTCAAGCCTAAACAGCAGAGCAAGCTGCATTAAAACAGTCAGGCAAGTTCCCTGACAAGCTGGTGGGCCCTTCTCCTATAGTGCCAGTTCAGGTTGAAGGTGTATACACAAAAGGTGCCCAAGTAACTTTAATTTACCGTGATTTCTATGATAAACAGCTGAAACACCTGCCCTTGCAGAAATTAGAAAGCCTAGAGATCTGGGGTATAGGAACTAAGGAGCTCCCCTATGATGACTATCTTTCAGTCAAGCTTGAATTTGGCCCATCTGTTGTAGGGCAGCCAGAGACTTCTGACACATTGGCCATTGTATGTCCCTGCCCACCAGGGGCTAATTGGAGTTTCATGATTGTGGGGACGAACACTGACTTGGTTTGATGGTTACTCATTCCCCATGTCTCAGAGAATGAGGCTGCAGCTGAAAGTGTACATCCTATGTTACGCTCAGTGTACCAGAGACTGATCTAGGAACAAAAGGCCCCAATAAAAGGAGTAGGAAAATTGTGGAAGTTGGACAAGACGGAAAAGGTTTTGCAGTCAGGTGAAGTAGCATGTCTGCGGGCTTCAGTCAAACTGAATTGGGACCAACCTGGTCCTTATGTTATCCTTGAAGGTGACCCACAGAAGACAGATTCAGGCTTGGAACTTATTCCAGAAATCATTTCTATGAAGGTCTTACAGAGAACTCATGGAAAGGTTCAGATCAGTGTTCGTAATGTTACTGATTCTACAAATGTCAGGCTCGAATGATGATAGGGCAAGTAAACCCAGCCACACTCATCACATCACATTGTGTATTGGGGAAAGCCAAGGAAGAATTACCGGAGGAGTACTTCAATCCAAAAGGCTCACCTATGACATTTGAATGGAAAAAACGGGCCAAAGCACAACTTTTAAAGTAGAGGGAAATTTGCTCAATAAACGAATTTGATGTGGGATGCGCAAAGAGTGCACAGCATCATATTCGTTTACAAGAGGATAAGCCATTTCGAGAAAGGTCTCAAAGAATCCCATTGGTGGATTTAGGTGACCTTAGAGAACATATTGCAGAGGACAGAAATTATTCAGGAGTCCTGAAGTCCCTATGCTTCTCCTATTGTGGTAGTGAGGAAGAAAAATGGGTCATTAAGGATGTGTATCGATTATGGGACTCTCAACAAAAGAACCACCCCAGATCAGTACACCACTTCACAAATAGAAGATGCCCTGCAATACCTTTCAGGGGCCAAATGGTTCAGCGTGTTGGACCTGAGAAGTGGTTACCATCAGATCCCTATGCATCCAGATGACCAGGAGAAGACCGCTTTCATCTGCCCCGTAGGGTTCTTCGAGTTTGAATGGATGCCAAAGGGTCTGTCTGGGGCCCCTGCTACATTCCAGCGCTTGATGGGCAGACTTTGGAAGAAGAGCGTCTAGAGAAAGTTCTGCAGCAACTCTGTGAAGAGGGGTTGAAGCTGTCTCTTGAGAAGTGCCAGTTCTACCAGTCATCAGTCACCTACCTTGGGCATGTTGTCTCAGCAGAGGGAGTGGCCACTGACCCCAAAAGTTGGAAGCCGTTACCACTTTGCCCAGACCTAGAAATGTTCATGAGCTGAGATCTTTTCTTGGATTCTGCTCCTACTACAGGAGGTTTGTGGAGGTATTTGCCAAAATAGCCAGACCTCTCACTGAACTTTTGCGGGCTGAAGATGATGAAGGAGGGCAAGAGGCCTCATAAGTAGTCTGGCAAACTAGTAAAGCGAGAAAATCTCGGGAGTCCATAGAGAGAGAGTGGTCTGATCGATGTGAACAAGGTTTCCTTCAATTGAAACTATCAATGCCCTGGTTTTAGCCTATGCTGACACCTGCAAGCCCTATGAGCTCCATGTTGATGCTAGCAGAGAAGGACTGGGTGGTGTGTTGTATCAAGAACACGATGGGCATCTGAGACCTGTTGCTTATGTGAGTCAAAGCCTTACTCCATCGGAGAGAAATTATCCTACCCAAAAGTTGGAATTTTTGCTGTTGAAATGGGCTGTCATGGACAAGCTGAAAGAATACCTGTATGGTGCCGAATTTGAGGTCAAAACAGATAACAACCCACTCACATATGTCCTTACCACGGACAAGCTGGATTCCATGGAATATTGATGGTTGGCAGCACTATCAAGTTCCCGATTCAGATTGAAGTACCGACATGGAGTTGGAAATAGGGATGCTGATGCACTATCAAGGAGACCCTATGACCCGCTAACTTATAAGGAAGAGTGGACTCAACTGATGACAGAAGGCATTCAGGCTTTGTATAAAAGGATTGTGTACCGAGCCAGAGGAGCGACAGGGGCTGAAGTCCTTGGAGTCACCAATGCTGGGGTCCCAAAGTTCTACTGTGACTTGACCCAGGTGAGGGATGAGGGACTGCCTACCTTTTCCAAGAAAGACTTGAGAAAGGATCAAGTGGAAGATCCTCTTTGTTCTCTGACTTTTAAAGCCTTAGAGAGTGGATGCTCAAAACTTCTATTCACAGCAGGCTCCCCAAAGGAGGCTTGATTGGTTTACAAGGAGTGGGATCGGTTTCAGCTCTCAGATGGGATGGTCTACCGAAGGGCCCCTCCGATGATTCAGAGGAGAGTTGGCAGCTGTTTCTTCCGGAGAAGCATAGGGGGACAGTGTTGAATGCATTACGCAATGTGTATGGACACCTGGGACCTGATAGAACATTTAAGTTAGGCAGGGATCGTTTCTACTGGCCATGCTTGCAAACTGAGATCGAAAGTTATTGTCACTCCTGTCTTCTCTGCATCCAGAGGAATAATTTGCCTTTCAGAGCTGCCCCAATGGGCCATCTACAGAGTCAAGGTCCCATGGATTTGGTGTGCTTTGATTTATTGTGTCTGGAACCCGACACGAGTGGTCAAGGGAATGTATTAGTAGTAACTGATCATTTCACCCGTTATGCTCAGGCTTATCTAACAAGAGATCAAAGAGCTATTACTGTTGCCAAAGTGTTAGTGGAGAAATTCTTTGTTCATTATGGATTACATCAGAGAATTCACTCTGACTAAGAAAGAGATTTTGAAAGCAGGATTATTAAACAGCTATTGGATCTTCTTAGAAATAAGAAGTCGAGAACAACACCTTATCACTCTCAAGGGGATCCTCAACCTGAGAGGTTTAATCGTACCCTTCTTGACATGCTTGGAACCCTTCCATCTGACCGAAAACAGCACTGGAGCTGATGAAAATGATGCAGCGAGTTATTCACCATATAGGCTGATGTTTGGGAGAGAAGCTCAGTTGCCAGTGGACTTGGCTTTTGGTATCTCAATAGACCGAACTTCAGTTACGTCCTACAGGGGCTATGTGGACAGACTCAGAAAGAACCTAAAGATGGCCTATGAGAAGGCCCAAGAAGCTTCTGATGTTAGAGGTCAATGGAATAGGAAGAATTATGATTTGAAAGTTAGGATTCATGATTTACAGCCAGGTGACAAAGTGTTACTAAGGAATCTATGTCTCTTTCTAAAGCATAAGTTAGCTGACCGGTGGAGTTCTCAACAATATGTCGTTTGTAAGCAGCTGTCTGGTCTTCCTGTATATCAGATCCGGCCTGATGGGAAGACAGAGCCCCTGAATAACTGGCATCAAAATCATCTACTGCCCCTGAGTGAAGCCGTCAGAGTACCTGTGAGAACTGAGACTTCATTACCCAAACTGTCTTCTTCCAGGCAGGTTCCAGTTACCAGCCAGGTCTCGACCTCTACTGTCAGATGAAGCTGTAACAATAGAAGATGACAGTGGTGATGATCTGGAAGTAGGATGGCTGTGGCCATCTGAGCCCATGAATGCCATTCCATCCACATCCACTGCTAATTAGCACTTGGGTGTGCTCTAGCCTGAAACACAGGAATTTGTACCCCAGGTGCAAGACAATTCAGAGCTAGTAGAGCAAGACTACCAGTTAGTCCAAGAACCTGATGAAGGGGTTCTGGAAGGGAGTTCCTCTGAACCTGATACAGAGCTTTTTGATGAAAGTCACCTTGAACCTTATAAAGAATCCGAAGAGACTGACCTCGAGCCCAAAGAACAGAGAGTTAAGAGAACAGTGAGACCCCCACTCATATTAACATATGACACTCCTGGAACAAGCTCAGAAGAAGCAATTCCCACTGTTCGTAGACTTCCTGATTCTCAGGCATATTCTATAGTGGTACCAGTGATTGATGTCCTTAACCCACCTCCTGACACAACTTGGTGGCAGTTTCCATTGCCTAATGCGTTTGTTAGGAAATGTCATAAAATCAACCTAAGATCACAGGCTTAAGCTGTTGGTCTATATGTAAGGTTACTGTATAAATGTTATGTTATTATTAACTGCACTAGTTTTAACTCTTTTGGGGACCAAAGATTTTTTTTTTTGAAGGGGGTGGATGTAGCACAGGCTGAGTGTTGCTCTCTAAAACACTGCATTTTTTGTGGCTAAACTGATAGCTCACAGAGACTGGAGGAGAAACTCTATTGGTTACTGCTGTAGCTAAGGAGGAGGCCCACCCCTAACAATGAAGGCAAGCAAGGACTGGAGGAGAGAGGAGAGTGGTGATTTGATGAGAGAGGCCATTTGTTTTTAAAAAAGAAAAGTTTTGTTGGTTGTTTTGTTTTGGGAGAAGAAGAAGAGAGAAAGCCTGGCACAGCAGGATTAACAGCAAATCCTTGACCACAGACACCTTTCAGCAGAGAAACGAGACAGAAAGTGAAAAATGCTGTTCCCTTACTGTTAATGCAGCTCCTTCTTAATGTGGATCATCACCACATCAGTTAATGTTGTTTACTCTGTGACACTTTGTGAAGATACCCTTTCCATCCTGTGGATTACAAATATTGTTTTACCGGAGGCTGAGTACTCAACCACAGAATATAAAGGGCCCCAATGCATGCAGACTTTGGGTGTGTATAAGATACCCACTGGCCAGTGGTTAGTTAGAACCTATCAGACTTAGATAGGCTATTATAGTCAGCTATATTACTTTTAGATACTAATTGAACAGTATTGCTGTATTGTGTATTTGACAGTTTTGTTCACCACTTGCTCGGTGGATTTCAGGCAAGGCCTCTGACTGGCGGTTAAAGTGAACGAACCTAAATCCTGATTTATTTCACTGACCTGTTGTTTCATAATATTTCATTTGATATTGTTATTCTGTTATTCAGTTTATATTTATTTTTTTTGCTTCTCTCTCTTCTTTTCAGGGCTTTTTGTTAGTTTAATAAAGCCCATTCAAAAGTGTCAACGGTGTATTGGAATAACTTGGGATCAAGTGAGGGTGAGTCATCATTGGTGTTGAACAGAAGGCCCATATATTACAGCTGCCCTCACAGGGGTAGCGGTACACGTATATGCTGCCATTGATCCATAAATCTTTGGAAAACCCCCCTATAGTTTACCCCATGATATGGTTTTCTGCCTAGGTTGGATTATAGGTGGGTGAGAAACCTAAGGGATATGCTGGTCATGTCTGATCCTATCCATTGTTACTAGCAACAGTAGCTGCCTAAAGCTATGTAACTTGCAGTAGTCTGATTGTCAAACACACCAATAAGGTCTATGATTCGACACAGACTAAACTGCACCTCAGAGTACGTAATATATATCATCATCTGTCCGTGTTGTCTATATTACTTTGGAAATTCAACCACTTCATTCAGAGAGAGACTGGCCAATCATAGGTTGGCTATACAACAGGGCTTTAAAAAGGTGACTGTGAACTGCCCGTTGCAGAACATTTTCTACAGAGGGGATACCAGGTTGCTTCACTATGTACAATTCTTATAGACTATGTGTCAATACCCAGACGTTGAGGCCAGATTATTCATTTGTTTATATTATTATTTTTTTAGGATTAGTGTGATAAAAATATTTGTTAGGAGTTTTTCAGGCACTATGAATATTCCATACTTATAACATGGTGTGCCACATACAGTGACTTAAGATAGAGGGCATATTACACATTTTTTTGTATCAAAATTGCATGTTAAATGTTAAATGCCTGTGATTTTATGTCACAGTAGTATGCATAATATTTATATGAAGGTGGGCACAGCTTCTTTTACATCTTATTCGCCCCCCATTGTAGCTGTATATATATGCTTCCATTTATAAGTTTCCATCGACAAGATTGTTTACGGTAACTAGGGCAACAGGGCAACTAGGGAAACAGTACACAGTGTCAGAACCGACAGTTATATGCTTGTCACGTGACAATGTTACTATTTGTTTCTGCAGCTACGAGACACCATGTTAATGATATCTTTGGTGATGTGATGGTGACGTAACACATGCATAGACTGTTGACCAGACAGGTGTGTTTGATTTGATTGTATTTATGTGTAGTGTGATAGGAGCGCCTAAAGGTGGATTCCTGCTGCTAAAAAAGTTCTTCCCTCAAAGAGAACTAAATGGTGGATAAGAAGAAAAAATGGGGTTTATTTAGCAGCGCTAAAAAAAGCTAGGAAATGATGATACCAATCTAATTTATGTTTTATACAATCTTGTTTATTTAAAAATTCTTATAACACATAAAAACAACAGCCAATGCTATTCCTAATTAATAAAGGGACGTCTCCCTTATACAACACTTATAAAAACAGACTAGAACAATATATTGATAAACCCTATAGTAATAGGGTATAATAGTAATACCACAAGTAATTCATTCAAAAATGAAACCGAAATCCACTTTTTATCCGACAAATGAAAAAAGGAAGGAATATTGAATTATTTGAAAAATTGGTTCAGGAAGATATTAAGAAAATAAAAACTAATAATAAGATACCAAAAAATTTAACTTATAAAGAAAGAACAGTTCTTAAAGAATTACAAAATGATACCAGCATAGTAATTAAACCGTCAGATAAAGGTGGTGGGGTTGTAATCATGGACAGAAATAAATATATAGAAGAAGCACAAAGATTACTTAATGAAGGGGATACATATCAAGAACTAAAACTAAATCCATCCAAGAAATTTCTGGGCGAACTAACCAAACTATTAGAGGATGCAAGAGAAAAACAAATTATAAATAAAAAAGAATTTGATTTTCTATTTACAAAATTTCCAAAAATACCGATTCTATATTTCTTACCAAAGATTCATAAAAATCTAAATAATCCCCCCGGTAGACCAATAATATTGGGTATTAACTCCCTCAACTCCAACCTCTCGAAATACATAGATGGATACCTACAGGGCTATGTTAAAAAATTACCCTCTTACCTAAAGGATACCACTGACATCTTGAAAAAATTAGAGGCAATAAAGTGGGAATCACACTACACATTAGTGACATTTCATCGCTTTACACCAATATAAGTCATGATTTGGGACTGATGGCAATCTCAAATACCCTAGATAGGGACAACAAACTATGTATGGAACAAAAGAAATTCATAGAGGATGGAATAAAATGCATCCTAGGCCATAATTATTTCTCATTTGAGGACAAATTTTACATTCAAAAGAAGGGAACAGCTATGGGCACAAGATTTGTGCCCAGCTATGCCAATCTCTTTATGGGATATTGGGAGGAAGGTTTCTTCCCTAGGCATAGTCTGGGCGCGGATCTTGTGCTCTACAGCAGATACATAGATAACCTGTTCTTTATATGGGGGGGTAGTGAAACTGATCTAAACACTATTCTGACAGATATGAATAAAAATGAAATGGGACTATCCTTTACCAGTAACTATAGCAAAAGCCAAATCACCTTCTTGGACTTAGATATCGAAATTGTAGAAACCCAATTAATAACTAAAACACATTTTAAAAAGGTGGATGCCAATAATCTAATCCATTATAACAGCTGCCACATGAAAAAGTGGAAAGACAATGTCCCTAAAGGGCAATATTTAAGAATTAAATGGAATTGCTCAAGAATGACAGATTATCAGGATCAAATAAAGATCTTAGAAAGGAAATTCTTAGAAAGAGAATATGGTCCAGAAGTAATCAATGAAGCTAAACAAGAGGTAGATAAGAAAGTAAGGAGGGACCTCTTAGAATATAAAACAAAAGATATCAAAGAAAATCGAGATGAAATTAATGTGCCCTTTATAACTGAGTTCAGTCATGACAACCTAAACATCCAAAGAGTTTTAAAAAAACATTGGCACTTAGTACAAACTGATCCCATCATAGGGGGAAACGTGGGGGAAAACCCAAAAATAATATATAGGAAAGCACAGAATTTAAAGAGCTTACTAGCTCCCAGTCAATTGAAAAGCATAAAGAAGAAAGACACTCAAAGGTGCCTAGACGGAAATCCTTTAAATGGTTTTTTCCCCTGTTTTAGATGCCGGGCCTGCAAATTTAGTAGTAAACAAAAGATTTTAAAATCAAAAAGTGGAAATTTTATTTTCAAAATAAGAGACACAATTAGATGTCAAGATAAAGGCGTTATTTACGCCATTCAATGTTCATGTAAAAAAATTTACATAGCAGAAACAACCAGAATGCTCCGTGAAAGGATAAGGGAGCACCTCTCTTGCATAGATAGGGGCAATCTTGACCCTTATATCTATCGCCACTTTAGGGAAGTACACAACAACAACCTTAAAGATTTTAAATATTGGGGAATCAAAAAAGTTCACCCCGACTGGAGAGGAGGAAACTGGGAAAATAAACTCCTAAAGGCAGAAGCTGAAATTATATACCTAATGAATACCCTCCAACCTGGAGGCTTGAACTTTGAGATAGACATTTCCCCCTTCTTATAAAAGTCTCTTATAATATGCGAACATTTTCCGGGTTAAATCAGCCACTTATATAGAAAATACTCACATACATTAAGTAAGCAATAAAATTTCAATTTACTTTGGGCAAAGATAGTACAAGCCCTATATAAATTCATTTTTCTAGTAATTAAGAAGGAATTTTTATCCCCCTAAAATCAATAAATTAATTGATTAAGCCATATTTTTCCCACTACCAATAACTCTAGTTATGGGATTGATAATTTCTGATTTAATTGTACGTCCATTTTTAAATTGTTACAAATTTATTAATTGTTGAACTTAATATCCTTTGTTGAAAAGGAATATGTATATATCGTTAATTTTTACCCACTAACAATAATTCTAGATATGGGAATGATGATTCTGATTCTTATATTTTCATTTCGTCCATTTTTAAATTGTTACAAATTTATAAATTGTTGAACTTACTATCCTTTGTTGAAAAGGAATATATATATACCGTTAATTTTTACCCACTAACAATAATTCTAGATATGGGAATGATGATTCTGATTCTT